>NC_043710.1:29182869-29248425 GCF_006229205.1 Suricata suricatta | reverse complement strand
ACAAATCTCTCAAATTATGCTTGGACTACCTGATTGAACTGTGCATTTTAAAACATTAATGTGAAAAGATAAAATCTGTACATAATTTTGAGCCACAGTGAAAGATATAGTGTATAAAAATAAATGTAGAAAGGGACAAAAATTATTTATTTAACTTTGGATGTTTAAAAAAAAGTCATATGCTACTTTAAGGGCATCACCCTCACATTTTACATCTAGCAGAATGAGCTAATTATGAAATGTATGCGTCAAAGATTTCAATTTCAGGCTTGACTTTACTTTGAAGATTAATTTTTTACTCTATCATCTTTACAGGCAGTTCAGTGGACAGCCGAACTGAGTGTTACTCATTGTTCAGTGGTGTATGAAGTATATTTAATCAATGTGAAGGAAGTAATATTAAACGATTATCAGCAGCCTCAAATATTCTAAACATATCAAAAAAAGGTCAAGAGGTAACATCACTGCTAATAATATGAGAAACAATGTATTTAACTCATTCTTTACATCACAGCTCTGCACTGATCTGTGATTTCTTTTGTCAGAAAACGAAATGAAAATACGGCAGGTGATTTTTCTCCAGAGTTGGGGAAATATTGGCTATATGAGAAGATTTCATTCCGACCTTTTAACATAAGCTAAATTGCAGATCAATGTTTTTCTAGAATGATAAGCTTTTAAAATGCTCTTCCAAGGCAGGGATATAAATTATATGAAGTTATATTTTGAAAACTGTATTTGTTTGTTAAATATGCCAAAAATCTTAATGTAAATAATAACGTGCAATAATAATTTAAATAGGGAATTACATAATTCTATTGAAGAAGCCATTTATGAACACAGTTATTTTGAAATACATTAATAAAACAAACAAAAATGCTAATTCAAAATAGACACTGATTCTAGAACTTTTTTTGATCAGAATTACTCACTTCTGATTCTTTTCTCCTATGGTCAGCCTAAATCAGAAGGGTTAAAATTAAGTTCCCAACAAATTTTAATTAAATATTAGCCTCTATTTTCATCTCCAGATATCAACATGAGGGCCCTTTTTAAAAATAAACACAGGGGCGCCTGGGTAACTCAGTTGGATGATTGTCTGACTTCAGCTCAGGTCACGATCTCACAGTTCATAAATTCAAGCCCCTCATTGTGCTCTTCGCTGTCAGCATGGGGCCAGCTTCTGATCCCTTGTCCCCCCCTCTCTCTGCCCCTCCCCCATTCATTCTCCTCTCTCCCTCTCTTTCTCATAATTAAAAACTGCTTTAGAAATTAACCCCTGTAAAAGTTAAATCTTTCTTTATAAATGTATATGAAATAAGAAGATATGACCCAAATTGCTTTTTATAAATAAATAAATAAATAAGTAAATAATAAACAAACAGAATTCCCCCAGAGAAATATCCATAATGAAGACAAAAATTTGTAGAAATTAGAAACAAGAGGTATGAATAAGTTGTTCTTACTGAATTTTCCGTCCAGGTGAGACATCCGGACTGATTAGAACAAACGCTCTGATTTTATTCTTGTCTCCATTCCGCAAAACTCTAAGCCTCACAGGGACGTGCAGCTTTGGGGTCTTACAGACGGATTTCTTCATGGGAGGACTCTTTGGAATCAGCAGTCCTTCTATTGGCCAATCAAACTCCTTCAGAAAAAAAATGACAAAGAATGTGATAATAGGTAAGAAGAGTCATTTCTAGATATAAAAGAAATTAACACACAACTTATACTTTTAATTTTTTGTTCAGTCACCAAAAAATGTATTGGGCACCTAAGATGTTCCAGATAATTCTAAGTGATGTTTTACATAATTAAAGAGGAACAATTTTAAGATGACTGGTTTTTTAAATGCGTGTAAAACCTGTGCTGTGTTACGACGTAGAAGACTTATTCTTCTCAGGGAAATATCATTCTAAAAATATAAAACTGAATTAACCGAATTAGCTTTTTGCTTGTGCGTGAAGTATCATTAATCAATGTGAAGAATGTGTGGAAAGTGAGTGGTTTACAATAGCCTGAGGTAGTATTCTCTTAAACTAGATCTATTTGGCAAAAAGAATACATTTGAGGAGCTCTCCAAAAACCAGAAGGAGATGACAAAAGAACTTAGACAGATTTTCGATGTTTCAGTTGTCAAACTCACTTACAAGGTATCATTCATTCATTTAGTTATTAATTCATGCACTTTCTACATATTGATTGATGATTTACTGTATTCCAGGCATAGTGGTAGGTACTGGAAACAAAACTGAACAGGCCAAAATACTCTTCCTCAAGCAGTTTCGAACGGCGCCTCAAAAACTTACCTAGAAATAAAGCAGCACTCACAACAGTGCGTGTACAACAGCAAGAAAGAACTGGGTCGATGGGACCACGCCGGAGGAGAACCTGACTTAAAAATGCCGTGTGGCAGATCTGAAGCCTCAGTAGGAGTCGGTGCAGTAAAGGATGGGTAAAAAGACAAGGCAGAGTGTAGGTAAGAGATTTAAGGATTAACAGAACCTCATATTTGGGTGGTGAAAAGAGGCAAGGACTGCCTCCCAGGTTTGTAGTTTGAGCAACTGGGTGGGTGGTATGGCTGGTCACAAAAAAATAAACTTTTGTGGAAGAAGAGGACACAGGCACACACATGATCAGGGATGATGTTAGACATGGTCTAAATTCTTTCATTTTTTCCCTATCTGCATAAGCAATTGTCCTGGCAGCAAGTAATCCCCCGTTAATCTGCAACATCCATCCTGTAAAATATCTCAGTTCCACATAAATGTGCACTATGTTTCTACCTGTTCTATCATCTTCAATAGTTGATTTTCCTCTCCCTGTACAGGACTCTACTACCTTGGTTTCAATAGCTATCTATCTGGTAAGTTTTGATATATGACTACCCCTGCCTTGTTATTCTTCTTTGGAAATTGGCTTCTCTTGGCCCTTTGATATTTCATATGTATTTATGAATCAGCTTGCTTAGTTTTCTAAAAGTCTGTGTGGGATATGAGTGCTCTGCAAAGCTTCCTATCGATCCCATTTTGTTAAGACTTTTTTCGTGAATGTCCATTGAATCACATAAAGATCTTTTTGTCTGCATTTGTTGAGATGTGTTCATATGATTATTTATCCTTTCATTGCTGTGTGTTAATTACATTAATTAATTAAAAATTTTCTTTAATATTTAATTTTTGAGAGAGAGAAAGACAGAGCATGGATGGAGGAAGGGAAGAGAGAGTGTAAGAGAATCTGAAGCAGGTTACAGGCTCCAGGCTCCACACTGTTAGCACAGAGCCCAACGCAGGGCTTGAACTCACCAACCAGGAGATCATGACCTGAGCCTAAGTCAGAGGCTTAACTGCCTGAGCCACCCAGTCACCCCTAATTTTTTACTAATATTGCATTCACAGGTCAATCTGAATTGGTCACAATGTTTTATCTTTTTCAATTTGCTAATATTTTTGTTAGGATTTTTGCATGTATGTTCATAAATGAAATTTTCTTATACTAACTTTGTCATGTTTTGGTATTAAGTTTATTCCAACCCATGAAATGAGTTAGAAAGTGTTGCTTCTTTTTTATATGCTGAAATACTTGATTCTTATACATTTGATAGAATCTGCCAATAAATCTATTTGGTATTGGTGTTCTCTTGGTGGGGAGATTTTAACTATTGATTCTATCTCTTCTACAATTATTGGTTTATTCAGGCTTTCTGTTTCTTCTTGATTACATTCTAAGTTAGTTCCATGCAAGAAGCTGACCATTCTGTTTATCTGTTATAATATTTATTAGCATAAAGTTACTTATACTATCCTCTTATTATCTCCTTAATCTTTCAGTATCTGTTTCTATATCTTTCCTTTATTTCTAATATTATGTACCTTAACTATTTTCTCTTAATCAGTTTGGCTAGGTATATCCAATTTCTTAATATTTTCAAAACAAACATTTTTTGTTGATTTATTTTGTATGTATCAGGTATTGCATCAATTTCTGCTCCTATAACTTCCTGTCTTTCCTCCTAATTCTTTGAGTTCATTTTGCTACTGTTTTCCTGACTTTTCAAATTGGAAGCTTATCTCGTTAATTTTCAACCTCTCTTCCTTTTCAATTTAAGTATTTAAGGTTACACGTTTTCTTCAAGTACACTCCAGCTACATCTCACACATTTTGCTTTGGTTCTTAAATACAGTATTTCCTTTTTAATTTTTCATCATGATTTCTTCTTTATCTCATTAGTTAATTAAAATGTCTATCTAAATTTCCTAATATCGGGTCTTTTCTATTTATTTATTTATTTTTAACTTAATCCATCAGCAAAACCTGCTTCTACTTTCAAAATATATCTAGGACTAGTCTACTCTTAAACACCTCCACTCCCACAGTGCTGGCCCACTAGTTTCTCCTATGTATAAATTGCAAAACTCTTCTGCTTATTCTTGCTTCCATATTAGTCCCTTTTTGCTCCATTTTTATAATGATCCTATTAATACTTAAGTCAGAGCACATCACTCCTCTGACTTCTTTGTTCCACACTCTCCATTGGATTCCCATCTCAGTAAGAGCCAAAGATTTTCAAATGACTTACAAGGCTCTGCATGATCTCTACCCCATCTGACCTTATCTCCCTCTGCTCTCCCTCTCACTCATACTGCTGCCATCTTTACTTCATTGTTCTACTTCAGGGTCTTTGCATTTCTTGGCATGCTCTTGCCAAGGAGCTGCTTGTTCTTCAGGTCTTTACTCAAGTATCACCTCAATGAGGCTTCTCAAGGCAGTCAGGAGTGTCCAAACCCCATCCTGCCTCACCCCCACCCCCACCAACATTCCCTATTCCCTATCCTTGCTTCTGTTTTCCTCTTAGTTCTTCTCACTAACATTCAGAAGAGCATCTCGTGAAGTGGCTAAGAGCTTGGGCTCTGGAGTCAGACTTCTGAATTTGAATTTTTGACCCATCATTCTTAGTGTGTGAACTTGGGACAAACCTTTGACCCCAAAGAGATGGAAGTTATTGGATCAATTCTTTCCTTTTTCTCCTCCAGGAGAGGCTTTCCTAGGATCACTGTTTAAATGGCTTATCGAAGGACAGCTTGAAAGCACATTCTCTTATTGGCTCTCTTTCCTTCCCTGCTTGTCTCTGGGATTGCACGTCCTAACAAGGTAGTAGCATATAACGCGTTTGCCTGAGATTCCGCTTTCTGAGGAACCCAAGCAATGATACCAAAATCCACATGAACTATAAATGGAAGAAGTTTCCTAAAGGGGATATGGGTACCAACACCCAACGGATGGAGAAGTCACGATAGGCAGGCAGAATTTCAAACATTCAGTATGGAGGTGGTCTTAGAGTCCTAGCAGTGTCTAAGATCCAGGTGTGGTAGAATGTTAGACTAATACAGACCAAAATGCATGGCCTTTAGTTTATGGAAAAGGAGACCATTTCTTAAAAGCTAGTATAATAAGGAAACTTTACTAACTTATATTCTCTTGAAAAATGTTTAGAATCTGCAAATATATTGAACAATAATATAGTTCAAAAATGTGTTTTAAATAAGTTATAAACAAAATCTGAAGGTTGTGAAAATTAAATATTCTGAAACAGTATCTTATTATAATCCTCTGATTTTTTAAATGCAGTAAATAAAATTAATTGCATTTAATTAGGAGAAAAACAGTGTAAATAAATGTTTAAAAATCTCATGAGTAGATTGCTTTTCAGTTTAGTGATTTTTTATTTATATTTTAATATAAATATTTTGTTTATTAAGCATGTTGATAATAATGGCATACAATGAGGCTAACTCATCACACTTCTAAATAAGCAAAATTTGAATTAATAAAGTTTTTCTGTATTCCTGACTTTCACTGAGGGCATGTTATCTCTATCAAATTTAAAATGCAAAGGACATACTATAAAGTGTTTATATAGATATGTATCTGTTATTAATGGAAGAACATGGGGCTGCTGTCCCTCACTACAGCTACTGAAAAAAAAATGTTATGACAAACTCATTGTGTAGTTTCATTTGAGGCATATCTTTTATATAAAGATTTCATGAGGGATGCTGAGAGTCAAGTTGTATAACTTCTTTAAGAAGTAAGTTCAGGACTGGAGCACATGGGTAGCCCAGTTGGTTGAGTGTCCAACCCTTGATTTTGGTTCAGGTCATGATCTCAGGGTTGATTATGAGATTGTGCCCCTCATTGGGCTCCCTTCTAGGTGTGGAGCTTGCCTAAAATTCTCTTTCTCCCTCCCTCTGCCCCTCCCTTGTTTGTGTGTGCAGGCACACACATGAGTGATCTCTCACTCTCTCTCTAAAAGTGAAAAAAGAAAGTTCAGAACTTATCTGTAATTCTTTTACAACAAAGATCTTAAGCAATTCAGAGCAAATCGACATTTACATAAGTTTTAGACAAAAATGGTCATGAAATGGGAGAGATGAGTGAGAATAGTCTCATTTAAAAACTATTGGCAGATCGGCTGAAAGTCCTAGCCACAACAATCAGACAACAAAAGAAAATAAGAGACATCCAAATCAGTAAGGAAGAAGTAAAATTTGTACAATTTTCAGATGACATGATACTATACATAGAAAACCTGAGAGATTCCACCAAAAAAAACCTGCTAGAACTGATAAATTTAGTAAAGTCATAGGATACAAAATCAATGTACAGAAATCTGTTGTACTTTATACACCAATAATGAATCAGCAGAGAGAGAAATTTAAAAAACAATCCCATTCACAATTGCACCAGAATAATAAGATACCTAGGAATAAACCTAACCAAAGAAGTAAAAGACCTCTACTCTGAAAGCTATAAAACACTGATGAAAGAAACTTAAGGTGACACACAAAAATAGAGATTCCATGCTCATGGAATGGAAGAACAAATATTGCTAAAATGTCTATTCTACCTAAAGCAATCTGCACATTTAATGCAATACCTATCAAAATACCAATAGCATTTTTCACAGAACTAGAAAAAATATTCCTAAAATTTGCATGGAACCACAAAATATCCTAAATAGCCAAAAGCAATCTTTAAAAAAAAAAAAAGTAAAGCTGGAGGTATCACAATTCTGAACTTCAAGTTATATTACAAAGCTGTAGTGATCAAAACAACATGCTACTGGCACAAAAATAGACACATAGAACAATGGAATAGAATAGAAAACCCAGAAATAAGCCCTCAATTATATGGTCAATTAATCCTGAACAAAGCAGGAAAGAATATCCAAAGGGACAACAACTATCTCTTCAACAAACAGAGTTGAAAAAACTGGACAGCAGCATGCAAAAGAATGAAACCAGACAACGTTCTTATGCCATACATAAAAACAAAGTCAAAATGGATTAAAGGCATAAATGTGAGACTTGAAACCATAGAAACCCTAGAAGAGAACACATGCAGTAACTTCTGTGACATTGGCTATCACAACTTTTTTTTCAATATGTCTCCTGAGCAAGAGAAACAAAAGCAAAAATAAATATTTGGGACTACATCAAATAAAAAGTTTCCACACAGTGAAAAAAAACCCAAACAAAACTGAAAAACAACCTGTGGAATGGGAGAAGATATTTGAACATGATATATAAAGAGTTAGTATCCAAAATATATAAAGAACTTATAAAACTTAACACCCAAAAAAACAAATAATCCAATTCAAAAGTAGGCAGAAAACATAAACAGACATTTCTCCAAAGAAGATATACAGATGGCCAACAGACACATAAAAAGATGATCATCATCACTTATCATTAGGGAAATGTAAACCAAAACTACAATGAGATATCACCTTACACCTGTCAAAATGGCTAAAATCAACAACACAAGTAACAACAGGTGTTGGCAAGGCTGTGGAGAAAAAGAATCCTCTTGCACTGTTGGTAGGAATGCAAACTGGTGCAGTCACTCTGGAAAACAGTATGGAGATCCCTCAAAAAGTTGAAAAAAGAACTGCCCTACAATCCAGCAATCACAGTAATGGATATTTACCCAAAGAATGCAAAAAAAAAAAAATCTTAGTTCCAAGGGACACATGCATCTCTATGTTTATAGCATCATTATTTAAAATAGCCAAGATATGGAAGCAGTCCATGTATCCATCGATTGATGAGTGGATAAAAAAAGATATGGAGGAAAAAATATGTGGTGTGTATATACATATGTATTATATTATATGTGTATATAATAAATAATGGAATATTATTCAGCCATAAAAATAATGAAATCTTAGGGAGCTTGGGTGGCTCAGTTGGTTGAGTGTCTGACTTCAGCTCAGGTCATGAAATCATGGCTTGTGAGTTCAAGCCCCATGTCAGGCTCTGTGCTGACAAACAGCTCAGAGCCTGGAGCCTGCTTCAGATTCTCTATCTTCTTCTCTCTCTGCACTTCCCTGATCATGCTCTGCCTCTCTCTGACTCTCAAAAATAAATAAACGTTAAAAAATTAAAAAAATTATAATGAGATCTTGCTATATGCAACCACATGGGTGGAGCTAGAGAGTATAATGCTAAGCTAAATAAGTCAGTCAGAAAAAGACAAATACCATATGATTTCACTCATATGTAGAATTTAAGAAACAAAAACAAATGAGAGAGAGAAAGAGAGAGAGAGAGAGGGAGAAACCGAGAGACAGACTCTTAATGATAGAAAACAAACTGATGGCCAGCAGAGGGGTGGGGGGAGGTAATAGGTGACGGGTATTAAGGAGTGCACTTGTCGTGATGAACACAGGGTGATGGATGAAATTGCTGAATCACTATGCTGTACACCTGAAATTAATATTACACTGTATGTTAACTAACTGGAATTAAACTAAAAATTAAAAAAAAAACTTCCTAAGTCCTCATGGAAATGGTGACCACCACAGACAGAAACTGTAGCAACATGGTAGCAATTGCTGAGTTCAGACAACTTCCTTTGCTTTCCAGTTAAATGAAGGAAGCCCAAGGTCTTCTATATACTCTGAGATACCATGGAACACAACCCAAAGAAATGCAATATTATCTTGAAGGACAGTAAAACATGTGTAATTAACTGATAACCATGGAGAGCTCTTTACTCCCCAACCTTTTCCCCATTGGAATTCTTATGTTCCATTTATTTCTTTACTGGTCTTCTCTGTGTTCACAATAACCCACGGTGTGGCTACCCATTGTCAGGAGATGGGTCTTGGTGCTCACTTAATCCGATAATTCTGCTTTTTCTTTTTCACCTCTCTCTCATGACAAGAGAGAGCCTATGCTTCTTTGGAAAGAACCACTCTTAACTACTGATCTAAATTTCATCAAACTGGTCCTCATTCATCTATTTGTTGTTAGTAAACTAATGGATTCTTCAATACTCTGTCTTGGGCCTTCTTATACTACCCTTTTTAGTCTCTTAAAAATTGTGAAGTTTTAAGTATTTTGTTTAACATGGGCTCTCCTAATAGTTACGTTTTAATTTAACAATTTGGAAATTTAGAAATCACTAACCAATAGCCCATTCCAAAATCTTAAGTCTCTTTAAACTCACTTCTCCAACAATTTCATCCTTGAATACGAAAACCATTGCTCCTTACCCTTAAGTGTTTAAAAATACAACTTCTCAATTTATAACTTTTTTCCTAAGGGAGAAGAAAATAGCCTGAGTTCTCATAAATTACGCCAGTGAACTTAGTCACAGAATAAATAAAAAAAATTCATTAATTTTATATTTTTATAAGGTTTTAACATTTTAAGATTATTGATATCCTAAGATATGTGAAATGCTATTTTCTCATAGAAATATTATCAACTGCCTTTTAGGATAAATAATATTTAACAGTGAGAACAGGATGAGGCCTGTCCTCAGAGCAGCTGTTACCACTGAGTGACAGAGTCTGTATTAACGCAGTCTAAGTTACCACCCAAATAACGCCTCTTGTCCATATTTCCAGAAGTCTTCCCTTGGCCATCATTCTTTTGATGGTTTCTTGTCAAAGAATAAACAGAAGAACTTAAGTCCCACTCAGGATAGTATTTCTTAGATGGATTTCTTACAGTCAATATTTGACTCCGTATTCAGCCCCATTCAGATAGCCAGGCTGGCTGACTTTCCTCACACTGACCGTATGACTGAAAGAACTGCTTCAACAAACAGCCTTGCTTTCTGAGGCACCAAACTTTTTCTGTGAGGGTTTTTTTTTTGTTCTGCCCTTCTTTGTTTTTTATTCATCAAGTCTGTTTTCTTCCTTTCTGGTTCCTTCCTTTTTGACACACAGCCTATACTTCTTAAACTGTAAGCTCCATGAGGGTAGCAACCATTATCTCCTTCCTTGTTCTGTTTGCATTGTCTAAATATACAATAAGTAATGGTTAGATAAGTAGTAAGGTTGGAAGATTAAATGTGGAATAAATAAATAAATAGATAAATATACACTTACTGATTAAAATATTCTGAATCCCCACAATATGAAGGTCACATTTCCTAACTGCAGTTTGTTTATATGGAGAGTCTTCTCAAACAAAATATTAATTGCATTAAAAACATTTTTTAATGTTTGTTTATTTTTGAGAGAGACAGAGAGTGAGCGGGGAAGGGGCAGAGAGAAAAGGAGACACAGAATCCGAAGCAGGCTCCAGGCTCTACGGTGTTAGCACAGAGCCTGACACAGGGCTCAAACTCACTAACTGTGAGGCCATGACCTGAGCCGAAGTCACATGCTTAACTTACTGAGCCACCCAGGTGCCCTAATGGAATTTCACTGTACACTGATAATATCATCTTTTGCTTAAAAAATCAGTAAAGCAGAAATGATACTGGAAGAAAATACAGTTCCTTCAGATAAAAAGGGTCCAGACTTTAAGTGAAATAGATTATATTTAAGTTGATAAAGAACTGTTTAAGTTCCCTGCCTGGTAGGTGTTTTCTTCTCTTTCTCAAACATTGCAAGAACTAAGAGTACTCTTAGGCCGAGTCATTTTGAAATACACAGTCACTTTGTCTTATTTTAGCTAATTTAGTACCTTAGTCCTTTCCTTCTGGTTTAACAATGACCAGAGTTTTATTGGGGTACAGTCTTATCTCTCCACCCAAATACTATTATTCTATTTGAATGTTTAGAGAACATTGGAGTACTCCATTTTTATTCCTAAGACTCTGCAGTTGTCAAGTCTCAGACCATTCACAAAAATGCATTATTTATCGTAAAATTTAAAGGAACAGGTTAACTTAGGTTTTCTAATATAATTACCATGCATCATTTAAATCAATTAATTAACTGAATTATTTTACTTATATGCTGAAATTTAAAAATGTAAGCACAATAGCTCTGAAATTTGAAATAATTTTCTCTCTTTTCCTACAAAAGAACACTTCCTTGTGAGGCATCTTTGTTCACCTCCCACCCCAGTGGGTGGTAGGAAGCTTGATATCCCAATTAGAGGTGCCCCAGTTTCTGCAAATGTAAAACAGCTTTTTTTTGGTGTTTGTTTTTAGCTATGTCCTTTGGTGTACATATTCAATCAAACTGAAGTTTTGAATTTTTACCAGAAATGTTGTTTCCTTTCGGATGTATACCCCACCCTTCCCCTTCCTCAGTGTGGTTGCTGATAGATGAAAATTCTGTAAACTGTATACCATTGGGATAAGAGTCCATGGTCTCCAGGTGAAAATGCCGCCTTGATTCTCAGAGGCCACTATGTATGGGCCTCTTGTGCTCTTTGGCCCCTGGACAACCAGCTGGCATTTGAATACCACCAGTTGAGGGGTAAGTTATCCTGCCTCCTCTGTGGGTTTAGCCTCTGTTTTTCCTGAATCTCTGTAAAAAACAAAAAAATCTAGAATTGGGGCAATTCACAGTGTTTTTTTCTTGGCTTATCCTGGGCCTCTTGCTCCCTGTCCTTGCTCCATGTTGGATCTCCCTAGTACTGTAAACCCCAGTCTTAGGCATACAGTTTGCCTAGCCACTGGCCAGGGCTGCCCAACCCGCAGCCTCTGGTATTTGGAAGAACTTCTTTCCCACTCAACGAAATTCATATCTAGATTGTTGCTTCACTACTAAATATAAGAGTGTCTAAATATAAGACTATCTTGGGGCCTAAGTAATGACTTCTTGGTTTCAGACTCCATCTGTCTTTTTCCTAAAGCACTGAGACTCATTTAATCAGTGAGGAGGCATAGGAAAATGTGACTTATGGAGAAAGAGAAAACTTGATTGAAGCCAGAAAGTATGACAAAACAACTAAAAAATCAGGAGAAAATTATTTTAGAAAATCTTTAGAGTGTATCAATGATATGACAATAAAGCAAAATTTACTAGGGACCCAGAGAGGTAAACAGAGTGCTGAAACTAGACTTTATTTTTAGGAAATTTGACAAACCCCAATGAATTTGAGTATCTCCTTCCATGGTCTTGCAGAGGAAGGACACAGGAGACAAATTTCAAGGCCTACCAAAGGTGGGAAGTCTGATAGAAAACTCTCTCCCCTCATAAAACAAGAGTCACAATAGGCCAAATGTCAGTGAAAAGGCAAACCAGAAATAATACTCTCCAGGTGGCTGCAAGTAAAATAGATTCTTTCAAACAGTTTCTCTGTGTAGAAGAGAAAAATAATCTTCACTGAGAATTCATACCACACAGGTCGATCCTCACTTGTAATTTAAAATACATGAGATAAAGATGAAGAGAAAATTAATTATCTGAAAGAAAAATGCCTGAAAACATGATGCAAAAATGTACCATCAAGAGACAAAGACATGAAAAATACAAAAGAGAGGTTAACAGACATGGAGGTCAAAATCAGAAGCTCTAGCTTACATGTAATCAGGATTTTCTGTAAAGAATGAAATGAAGGGGTGCAGGAGAGAGAATATTTGACAATGGGTGATAAAGTTCCAGAAATGATGCACGATACCAATCCACAGATTCGAGAACCTGAAGCAGAGAAAATAAAAAGCAATCCTCCCTCAAGCATTGTGTGGTGAAGCTGAAAAATACCAAAGAAAAGGAAAAATACTAAAAGTAGTCAGAGAAATGATTACCTTCAAAGGAATAACATTTAGAATGCTGGATGGCTGCTAGGTAACAACACTGGAAGGTAGAAGTCAGTGATGACATCCTCCGTTCACTAAGTGAAAATGCCGTATATAAAGGAGGGCAAAGTAAAGACATTTTTAGAATAAGTAAAAAACCAAAAGAGGCTGTTACCAATAACTGAAAGAAGGGTATGCTAGATAGAAGGAAAGTTATCATAGGTGGAAGGACTGAGATGTGAGAAGAAATTATAACAAGAAAGTGGGGGATGGGGTTCAATCTAAATAAATATTTGCTACATATAATAATTTAATATTTTGTGGAAAATTTTTAAAAGATAAATTTCATGGGAACCTGGGTGGTCAGTCAGTTAAGTGTCCGACTTCAGCTCAGATCATGATCTTGGGGCTCATTTTTTAAAATTTTTATTTGCTTCTTATATCTTTGGGTCTGAGACTCCCATCAGGCTCTGTGCTGACAGCTCAGAGCCTGGAACCTGCTTCAGATTCTGTGTCTCCCTCTCTGTCTGCTCCTCCCTCACTCATGCTCTGTCTCTCTAAAATAAATAAATGTTTCAAAAATGTTTAAGATAATTTTCATGGCAATAATAGCATATGTTACAAATTGTGTAATTGAAGGTACTCTAATGTTCTTGATTATTTGGAAGAAGAGTAAATATATTTGTTTTCTTTAGATTTTGATCATTTATATATGCAGGCTGAAACATTCAGAGTAATAACAAAAAAAAATGGAAATGGAATGTATAGTTTCCAAACTCTACCAGGGGGAAATGTAATGAGAAGAAAAAAGTTAATCTAAAAGAACATAAGAATGGAGAAAAAATGAAACATAGGTAAAATGGGACATATAGACAGAAAATAATAATCCAAACATATCTGTCATGACAATAAATAGAAAAGACCGAATCCTTTAGTTCAGAGATAAAGATTGTCAAATCATTGTTTTCATATTGACTGTATACCAAAGACCCTTCTAAAATAGAATATGCAAATATAGAAAGTAAAAGAAAGGAAGAAAGATATATGAAGCAAATAAAACTTTAAAGAAATAATAATTAGCTGACAAATTTCTATTACTATTGAATAATTGAGATTTTTACTAGAGCTAGGAAGAATCTTTACATAACGATAAAAGTTTCAATTCATGAGGACAAAATAATATTTTAAAATATGTGTGTTTCTAAGAACTAAATTTCAAAATATGTATAGAAAAACTTGGCAGACCATAAAAGGAACTAAATTCATTTCTATAAGGAAAGACTTAGACACATCTTTCTAATGAATTGGTACAACAACAGAGTTAGTCTCTTGCACCTAACAACTGTAATTCAAAAATTTCGTGGAAATTTTCAGAAAATTGACCACATGTTGGGATTAAAAGTAAATCTCAACAACCACCTGTTATACCAAATACAACCTTATTAAGTTGGCCACTGGGAAGCACTGGCCACATGTAGGTAAGCTTGTTCCAGAGAGGATTTTCAACTCTGGAATGTTTCCACTGGTCCGGTTTATTGGTCTCTTCATGTTTTATGGCCCATCTAAAACAAAATAAGAGACAAAAGACGTTCAGTAAGGTTAAATATCATTTCCAAAAAAAAAGTTCAGTTTGGATTAAAAACCCAGATCTGATAATTTGCTATGTACAAGAGACATACCAAAAAAGCCATTTAAAAAAATTTTTTTAATGTTTAATTTATTTTTGAGACAGAGAGAGACAGAGCATGAGAGGGGGAGGGGCAGAGAGAGAAGGAGACACAGAGCCGGAAGCAGGCTCCAGGCTCTGAGCTGGCTGTCAGCACAGAGCCCGACACGGGGCTCGAACCCACAAACGTGAGATCTGACCTGAGCTGAAGCCGGAGGCTTAACCAACTGAGCCACCCAAGAGCCCCCAAAAAAGCCATTTTAAAATAAAAGAATAAGTTTTTTTAAATAAGGAAACACTGGCAATGTTATAACTGACAGTAGAATTTGAAGAAAAGTCAAAGTAAATAACCATTTTTAATAACAATGACATAAATAACAAAATAATACTGACAGAAAAAATTAAGCAAAACTTTTTAGACATTCAGAAAGAAATTGACATAAACACAATTATTGTGAGAGACATTATTACAAGACCAACAGATTATAAATCACCAGGTAAATTTTTCTAGAGTAACACATAAGGACATGAAATAACTGACTGATATAATTAATAAATGTATGACCATTTATTTATATATATTGTAGCCTACTAACAGAAAATACCTCTTTCTCAATAATTATTGGAACATTTATAATATGTGCCACATACTAACAATGTAAAAACTTCAGAGGCACCTAGTGGCTCAGTTGATTAAGTGTCTGAGTTTTGATTTCCACTCAGGTTATGATCTCATGATGGGTCATGAGATCAAACCCCAAGTCAGGTTCTGTGCTGAGCATGGAGTCTGCTTAAGTCTCTCTCTCTCTCTCTCTCTCTCTCTCCATCTCTTTCTCAGAACAAACTGAGGGTTGCTGGAGGGTGTTAGGATGGAGGATGGGATAAATAAGGTGATGGGCATAAAGGAGGGCACTGCTAGGATGAGCATTGGATGTTAAAAGCAAGTGATGAATCACTAAATTCTATTCCTGAAACCATTATTACACTATATGTTAACTAACTTGGATTTAAATTAAAAAAATATATATTCGCTCTTTCTCCTCCTTTGCCCTTCCCTGCTTGCACACACATATGCAACCACACTCATTCATAAATAAATAAATAAATAAAATATAAACTTCAATACAGTTTTAAAATGAAAATTGAACAAGCCACACTTTGTAGGAAATGATTACAAAAAATTAGACATACACAAAAGTTTAAATTTTACAACTCGAATCACATAATTTAAAAACATATTCTCTCACGCCAAAAGCTTTTATATCATATAAAGGTGAAAAAAAGATCAATATCTGTTTAGAAAGAAGGGAAAGTAAGAATCATGAAAACATATAACCTGGAACCACATTAAAAGGTAAATTTATAATGTTAAGTGTTATTTTATTTTATTTTATTTTAAGCCAAATTGAGAAGAACTAATAAACATTCAATTCAAGCCAATTATTTTAAAGTATATATAAAATTGTCCCATGGAAAACATATGAAAGGAAACAATATTCAAATAGAAATAAATTAAAAAACAGAACATCAGTAGAATGATTCAAAGAAATGTTTTTGAAATAAAAATAAAATAGCAAGTGTCTTGCAAATAAATCTAGATTAATATAATACAAGCCAAACAGGAGAACTAAGCTAAATAGCACAGAAAGGGCTGAAAGAGTATATTACGCATGCGTAGTTTAAGAAATTCAAAAATTCCAATGAAATAAATGAAATAAAAAAAACTCATAGATTTGAAACAGAAAATAGCATGCTCTTGCTTGCATAATTTCACAGGTCATGGACAGATAATTTTCATGCTATATAAAATATTTTAAATCATAAAGATAGAGAAAACTAGTTAATTTATTCCATAAGGGAGAGAGAAGCTTCATAACAAAGTCCATCGCTGGTAATTTAAGAAGTAATAGAGTAATTTTACTTAATGATGTAAAATTCCTAAATCAATATTAGCCAACAAAATTTAACATTATGGCAAGAGTTAATCACTATAGTTAAGTCATACTGCGCCTAGAAATGAAATGATGGACAAAGATAACAAATCACTGATTAATGAATGAGAATACAAGAAGCGGCCTATCACTTATACTTTTCGAGCACACGTGATGGTCATCTGAGCTTAAAAGTTTTCTGAAATAGCCCGGCCCCATCAGAAACAACTGCAGTACTCACTGATGGAAATTCTTGGGGCCTGACCCCTAGGGGTGGGGTGGCAGGAAAGACCTGTTCCTTACCAACATGGAACCAAGTGGAACCAAACTGAACGTTCTTAGAGGCCAGAGTGCATAGCCCCTGTGTTATATTTCTCAGTGAAATCATATGTTTTAGTTGGATGCGTCCCAGAATGTTAACGACATACAGTAAATGCCCAACCATTTGAAACGAAGTCTAAGGGGAAATGGAAAGCTCATTCTTTTAGACATTATTTGAACTATGGGGAAATGAGTAACATCAGAAGGTGGTGAGCTCCTGCTGTTGCTGGTGAATAGGATAGGAATGCACATAATTAGTTCACATCAATTTTTATTTTTCTGAATACCCGGCAGTCTCCTAAAGACCTGCTCCTATACAAAATCTCCCTAGGGGTGCCAGGGTGGCTCAGTTGGGTAAGCGGTCTGACTCTTGGTTTCTACTCAGATCATGATCTCATGGTTCCTGAGATAGAGCCCTGCATAGGGATTCTCTCTCTCTCTCTCTCTCTCTGCCCCTTCCCTGCTTGTGCTCTCTCTTTCTCTCTCTCAAAAACAAATCAGCTTTAAAAAATAAAACACAAATGTTGATTATTATGCTAGAGGAAAACGAAATTATCTGGAGGCGTGTGCAGAGGCTCGCTTTCTTGCTCCCCATCACCACTTCCAGACTATTGTTCCTGCGTCCTCCTCCTAAAGTCTTTGCTTTGAAGCACTTATCAATAGACCAGAGCAATTATTATCCTTCGTGGTTGCATCATATCAGTTTCTCTGTACCCCTCCCTCTCATTTATTGAAGATTTTACCATCCTGGATTGCTTTCGTTTTCTCCCCCTCTGTTCCTGTAATCATTCAACACCTTTTAAATCTCTAAGTAGACAATCACCCCTGGCCTCTCAGTGCCTCCAATGATCTTAACTCCATCTCACACCAGCTGCCCTTCCCATGGACACAGCCTCAAACTGGTCATTACAAATCATGGTAACACTTCTAAAATTTTAATTGAAAGAAGCCCACCTCACCACCATCTCCATTTTCTCTAGTTCACACATTTCAGTAGCCCACTCTAACAATTCTTCACTCTACCACGTGTTCCAACCCATTGCTTCTATCACCCTGTCACATTCCATACCTCCCTACCAGGCTCACCCTGGGAGACCCTTTATACTTAGCTAGGATTCATGGACCATTACAGTCATGCTCTTGTCCTGACTCATTGACCTACTCTTCCTTTTCTTGTACTCAAGTTAAAAAAAAATAGAAACCAACCCTCGTCCAATTCTCTACCTACTGAAAGCCTGTACCTTAATAGTTGAACAGTGGATAGAGAAAACACATTAATGATTCCATTCATGGAATCACAATAGACGAATGGAGAACAATGAAAATGGGAGGTGGTAGAATATAGTACAGAGAATTTTGAGAATTTGAGGACTTCTTGGTTCTCACAATGATTGGAAGACACTGCTGTTATTTCAAATGGCAGGCAACCAAGAATACCAAAGAAATACAAAGAAAGTTTGTCCTGTATTATACACTTGTAAATTTCCCTCCAAATATTCATGTTAGATGAATATCTATTTATCAGTGCCTAAAACCAAACTACATTTTATAATAACCAAAGTATTATAATATACATCAAATGTTCTAGAAATGCAACTCCCTCTAATATGCCAAAGAGGGAGGGGTGCCTGAGTGGCTTAATCAGTTAAGCATCCAACTCTATTTCAGCTCAGGTCATGATCTCAGGGTTTCATGAATTCGAGCCCCACATGGGGCTCCACTTTGACAGTGTGGAGCCTGCTTGGGATTCTCTGTCTCCCTCTGTCTCTTAGCCCGTTTCTCACTTGTGCTTTCTCTATCTCTCTCAAAATAAATTAAAAACAACTTTTAAAAATATCTCAAAGAGGGAAACTTTGATGCTTCATGTGTCATTTACTTGGTTGGAAAAATTCTATCACTAATGACACTGCCATTCACCATTTTTGAGTCACCTGTATAACACAACTGTATCATCTGACATTTGTAGTTTATATATTTAGCTTATATTTGCATAGGAACAAGAATCTTCAAACTTGATCGTGTTATCTAGTATCACTGTACTGAGAATTTATATTGAAATATATATTACTTTAATTTTTAAATTATTTTTTTACTATCATTATCGTTACTATACAGGCATTTCCTTAGAAATTACGTTGGTGTTTAGGTTATCTTAACTACAAATTGTATTTTAGGATGGTAAAATAATATTTTAGTATTACAAAATATTTGTTATACAAAAGAAGCATCAGATCCAATAGTGTTGACAAGCACTAGTTTTAAATGCACAACCACAAACCTCTAGTGGGCCCTTAGGACTTCTGGGGTATCCCACTGACTTCCTCCAGCCCAGTGACTCCAGGCCTCTGAGAAGCATCCCATTTCCTTCTCATTAAACCTCACACCCTGTCATTCATTGCTCAATGCTGCTGGAGATCTTATTTCACTGAGAAAACACAAGTGTTCAAAAAAGACCTTCTTCATCTTCCTAACAGCAAATCTTCAGACTCCCTCCCTCTAGACTTGCTACAGTGGAGCTGTATGAGCTCCAGCCTACGGCAAAAACTTCTGCCTGTGGCTTAGATCCTTACCCTCTCTCATCTAGGACTGCGTGTCATATGCTTCGCAGTGTGAGGTAAGACAGATGCAACTACCTTCTATTGTACACTGAAAGTGGTACGTTCAGGCTCAGGCTCAAGCCAAGTCCAGAGGGCATTATTCTACTGCAATAATTCCTCTCCCTTAATACACACCTATGGCCTCAAGGGGATTTCTCTACAATCATTTGACAAATGGCAGAAGGATTCAAGCCTGGTTCACAAAGCAGTCAGTATGATGTGTTGATGCTAGTCGGAAGTGAATTACTTCTGTGCTATAGTCGACTTGGGTATGGCTCTGGAGAAGAGTGTTGAAAAGAAATTGTACTATTAGAGTTGTGAGTAGCATATTTAATCATCTATTTTGTAGAAAGGAATAGGTGATCAGAGGGTGGATATACATTGAACCATGGCAGTGATTAATGGTTTAGTCTGATGTTCAGGAGCTTCAGAAAAGCAAAACTGGAAGATCAAGATTATAGAATTCTGATTGGGGAGGATACAAAGCATGTGGATTTTATCTCTCATGTTAATGCCCACCAGCGAGCATTAAGGGATCCATTTTATAGCAAAATAGTTGTAACAGTGAGGCACAAGATTCACTTGTCTTACATTGTACTTGATCATTCAAAAGCAGCTAGCCTGATAGAAGGGAGAAATGTCCATAAAGTCTCCTAAGGTTCTAGCTTGGGGAAACAGCTTGCAGGGTTGGGGTGTTATCCTAAAGGATCAGAATATTCAGTGATCCAGCAATATAAATGTGTTTTGTCCTCAATAGCTAAAATGTGTGGGCTCAGAAACCCACAGAGGGAGGATTTACCCATCTGACCATCTGACCTTATGGCCAGATGACTGACAAACAAAATGTGTGCTCCTGTTTCCAAAAACAAGCTTGTGCTAATTTTCACTGTGGGAACACTTCTTCCAGGAGATACAGTAAGTCTTCCACTGACCTACAGAAACTAGCCACTTTGGACTCTTCATGCCAGTAAGTTAGAAGGTCAATAAAGAAGTTACTCTATTGATTAGAGAACTGAGCTTGATCTTGATTACCATTATGAGTGAAGTTTTCTCCTACACAGTGAAGGCAAGAAAGAGGGAAAAGTCTGAAACCCAGGGACCTTTGGGGCATCAACTCCAACAGTCACAGTCTGATCATGGAAGGGAAATTAAAGCTGAGACCTTTCAGGATAAAGTCCTGGATAAAATAACCCAGACTACACAAAGTGCTAGACAAGAATGAGAGAAATCTAGGGGCAGCTAGGTGGCTCAGTTGGTGAAGCGTCCAACGTCCAACTCTTGATTTCAACTCAGGTCATAATCTCACAGTTTGTGAGACTGATCCCCACATTGGACTCCACACTGACACTGCAGAACCTGCTTGTTATCTCTCTCTCTCTCGCTCTCTCTTGCTCTCGCTCTCACGCTCTCTCTCTCTCTCTTCCTCCCCCATGCTCTTGCATTCTCTCTCTTTCTCTTCCCCCTTCTCCCTCTTTTTCTCCCCCTTCTCTCTCTCTCTCTCTCTCTCTCTCGGTCTCTGTCTCTCTCCCTGTCTCTTTCTCTTTCTCTCACTCTCTCAAAATAAATAAACTTTAAAAAAGAATAAAAGAAATCTAGAATGAGTGGAGAAGGAGGGAATAAATACACATCAATTAGTCTGAAGGCCAGCACAGGGGGACTGAGGCTTAATTTGCTCTTTTTAAGTCATTTTAGAAGAGTGTAAGGGATGACCACATTGAAGTACTGGGCTGTGACTTCCTCTCTTGAGACAGACATGAGGGCATCTTGTTCTTTTATGGAATCTGGATACATCAGAGGTGCAAGTGGATTGGAGTGGGGCTGGAGCAAGGGGTGTGTAGAACTGGGCCCGATTCATTGCCTCTTCAAGCTCACAGTGCCCAACCAGCTTCCCTTGTTCACATGCTCACTGGAGATCCTCATCCAGCAGCGTTGTCACATCATCTTCTCCCAACTCCAACTCTCTCATCTTTGGCATAGCCTCCTTAATATCCATTGAATCAGGAGCCAGAGTGGCTCCCTTTCCCAGATCTAACAGACATTTCCATTATTCAGGCGGCAGATAAAACATTGCACAATGGAGAATGGGCTCTGGCTTCCCAAGTGATTACCTCAACAGGTCCTGAAAGGGTCAGTAACATAACCCAGAGGTAAGGAGAGTCAATGTCTCCTGGGGTGAACCTTGATTATTGAAGACTCAGAGACAAGAAGAAGTCAATGAATCCCACTCCCTTTCTCAGCAAGATAATGGTGTTTGTACAAGCCTGGATGGAAGGTATCCTAAGTGAGTTTACTTAGGAAACTATGGCCACCTTCTTAATACTCCACCTGGTACCTGTTCCTGCCACGCTCTCATTTTTTTTCCACGTTGCTGAGCTAGGATTGCACTTCCTAATAAAACCTTAGCATATATAAATGCTGCCTCAGACAGCATTGTCATCGAGGGAGCTAGAATGACAACACCAAAGTAAGGGGTAGGGAGAGGTGATTGAAATCTCTAGCCTGGCATACACTCAGGTAGGGTATCTTTTCATAAAAGAGTCTAAACTGAATTTTAAAAAGTATCTTGGCAAAGGGGATGGGACAGGATTTAATCATCAAGTGTAAGGATTCAAAAATAAAACTTCACCCATACTATACAATATACTTATAATTTACAGAGGCATACTTGTATGAATGTATGGGTAGAAACTTATTCTTTAGTTTAATTCCAAGATTTCTCAAGAACGGAAAAGCATTCAGTGTTCTGGGTGCAGTTCCTATATAACTTCAGCCCAACGAAGTGTCTTTAAAGGAGCTAATCAAGTTCAACTTACACTATTAATAAACATTCACACAGAGCAAAGGCCATTAGATTTCAGAGTTCAGCACAGTACGAGTTTTTATGTAAAAGCAATAGACATCTTACTATTCTGTTTTATAAATGAAGAGCTGACAGACCCTTAACTGTAATGGCACCAGCAGGCCCTGCTGTAATGACTGTACAAGTGCACAACATAAATTAGAACTTTACCGCATTGTTATGGGCGCAGAATCTTAATTCCTGAAAGCCTACACTAGGTGGAGACAGCGATTCATGAAATGCTTGCAGGCAGCCTTCTGGCCCCTGAAGAATTTATCTCTATTTAACGTTTTTCCTCCTTCTCTTTAGTGTGAAAAAGGTTGTTCTTGAACAATTAGGTGTTTTTAATAGAAGCTATATAAAACAAAACATCTCAGGCATTGGAAAGCCTACTTGAAAACATACACATACATACACATCCTACAAGGCAACCAAATAAGGTTCCAAATCAGGTTTATTTAGTTAAAATAGTGTCTGTATTAATGCTGCCTTTTCATTAAAGGTAAAAGTCTATTTATGATACTTCATGAGCATCTACCCCCATGGTTAGGAGTATGACCAAAGTTAAAATATCCTCCTGGACTTCACTGAGCCTAAAAAATAAAAAATCAGGATCATTCAACATTTCAGTTGATCCCATGTCTCCTCCCTGAAAAACTAGGTCAAGGATTGATCACATCAATTTCAGTCTGATTAATGGACTAACATCTGCAGCAGAACGTTCTGGTCAATTAATCTCATAAAGAAATGGGAAACAAAAACACTTTAGATAATATTTTTGGAGTCCAGCACCTTTGATGGAACTTCAACTTGTGGCAGGCTATGAGAAATTGTGCAAGACTGTATGCCCTGTGACAGAAAGGTATTATTTTATAGTCTTAGAAATCAATAGTAAAATAAAAACAAATCTAAAATGTGTTGCAGTTGAAGAACAAGTTGTCTTTTTCATATTCTATTGGGACACAATTATATTGTTTCCAACAATGTAATAAACATAATAAGAAGATATGATACAGTATATAGTTTGGATCTGATAGAGTAAATTATAAATACTCTGGCAAATTCCAACTCAAATCGCCAGTGTCTAAGAAACATACATGTAAAAATAATCAGATTCGCACCCTGTGAGAAACTCTTTAACTCTTTGCTTTGAGGGAGGACCTATTTATTTCCTTAACTGATCACTTTTCAGCTTTTAAGGTCATCTAAGCCACAGATTAGAATATAGAACACTCATATATTTCATACACTGATTTTGATAGAAATCAGTTTGTAGGACTAATTTTACCCCATGACTATAAGTACCCCATGTCTGCCAAAACCGGATAGGAGAAAGAAATGGGTAGATTGTAAATAATAATATTAACAACAACTACTACTGCTACTATCTACTTTGATTGGATTTAATAATAGCTCAACAGATTCCCATAGATTTGAACTGTTTTGAAACTTTGTATCATTCTAGTTCTCTAGACAGGGAAGAAATCATTTAGAATCAGAACAATACACAAAAGCTAATCATTTTAAACACTGTATAAGGGTTAAAAGATTAGATACACACATGGAAACTTGGAGCCACCAAATATCATTCTCTAGTCTTACACTAGTACCACTGCATGAAATATTTTAAGCTACATCTATTTTGCAATTTGCACTGAATATTAAAGGTAAATTTAGTAGTCTATATAAATAATTATGTTTGAGATTTAAATTTTAAATAACTTTACCTGAACAGAACAGGGCACTGTAGATTGGAGCATCATTTATTTATAAGCCAAATGTATAAAAATCAAGTAAATTTTACATATTAAACATTATTCTACTTTATTCCTGGAATATTTTGTATAAACTAATAAGTACAGTTGGAATTTTTTTATCTGTCTTCTATATCCTCATTTGCCATCTCTTTACATTATTTTGATAACTAACAAATTACTTAAAACAGAGATTGGATTTTAATGGCAACTAAGGGCTAAGAAGGAGAACTTTATGATCCTGTCTCTATCTTGCATAAGTAGGAATGTCTAAGAATGAGAAATTGTGTAGAAATTACATTGAAAGTAATATCAATTTCATAAAACTTTCCATAATTTTATATTGCATTCTTCTCAGTTGAAGATCATTAATTAATTAAGCCCTTTAACACAATTCAAAGTTATTTTTTAAGACTAGTTATGAAATATGATGGAAACCCATAGTACATTAATTGTAATTGCCAGCAATATGTATGTATTTAGTGTAGAAAAATAAGTGGGCATACAAATGGATATAAACCCAAATCTGACATCTCTTGTAACTTTGCTTTTAAAACAAGTCTTTGACCTGCTCTATTTTGTTTTGTTTTTCTAGTTGGTTGAGTTTCCTGGTTATTTAGATTCTGGATACATAGAAGTAATCTATATTCAGCACTAAAAACCTATCATTATCTCCCATACTCAGAGAGTTTCATACTTGTGTAAAAGCAAAGCTCTCTTAGCAACTACAGTAAAATCTCTATCAAGTATAAAATTTCTAAATAAATTTAAAAAAATCCATTCTTCCTTCAACAACACATGGAACCCCATGTAATCTCTGCATTCCTGGGCCTGATAGGTTAGCTGTGGTATCTCAGCTCTTTGGGGGATAAGTTTTTTGAAGTTCTTGTACTGATTTTTGTGCAAATAAGACAAATGAATAATTGTCTATTGAGTGACTGCTCTTTCTCCCCAGTTCTATGCCAGGTACTATAGGGAATCCAAAAGAAGTTAGAGATGGCTTCTGTCGTCAGGAAAGGTGCTACATTTTAGGAAGCAAAAATTATATAACTGGTGAAGTTTTTGAGAACAATACAAGACTATATATAATAAAAAATAGCACTCTCAGGAGAAATTACGATAGTTACAACTAATGTAAAGAAAATAAAATGAGCTCTATATTATGGAAAAAAAACTGTGGTGGAGGGAGGGAATCCTTAAAAAGGGCATGCATTTTAAATACATTAAACTCCCATGAGTTTGTGACAGTGAAGGAGAAGAAGACAGATGCATTTCAAAAAATAGAGAAAAAATGCAATCTTTGGGTATTCTAGAATAACTACAAAATAAATTATTCTTAGCGTAAAAGCACAGAGTTTTGGCTAAAAGAGAAAGATTTATATCTGCAGCTTTTTATTTCCGTGTTCTTGTTATGTCTATCCAACTTTTTTGCTTAAAGTATTTCAGCTCTTGATTGCCTCTATTTTTCCATATCAGGAAAAAATAGTTATCCTCCAAATAATTCTCCTTTCCTTCAGTAGTAATTGATTTCTGGACAGGCACATGACTAACCAGCTACAAGATTTGCTTGAATTTAAGTAGAGCCATGTAGCAAAGTGCTGGCCCAATGAGTGGTGAGTGGGTACGGCCCCTTTTCTCCTGGAAGATGGCTTAGACCTATAGGTGGAGGCCACATGACAAGAATGGCAGGGCTGCCTATCAGCTCTGTAGTGACCCCTGTCTATAACCAATCATGCAAAGAGAAATGAGCCTCTGTATGTAACTAAAATATTTGGAGTCTGTCACAGTAGCTTAGTGTACATGCTTTCTAGTATAATCTGTCATTTGTATTGTTCTAATCTTTTACTCTTTCCTGTGCTTCCTCTCAAACATTTACTGCTTTCTCTGCCAGTTACCTCTAAGGAACTTTTATGAGTTAAGGGTTGCTGCTACCATTGACAACTCACCTCTTTTCTAATGTAATGGTGACCATCAGCTCCCATTCTATCCTTGCCTTCCCTTCCTTTAATGTCTACCCACTGGTTTATCTAACAGTAAACTTTTCTCATTTCTTTAAGAAAAGCTGTTAGAGGCAGTGAGTGAAGCTCTTCAGAAATTTTGCCATTGAAATGATGGACTCCAGTTGCCTGGTCTAAGGGTGATACAGTATGGGTCCCCAGGGAACTGTGGGATGGACTTTAACTCATTACTACTTAGAGATTACAGTCACGAGAAGTGAGCAATGGCTTTTCCTAAGAATTTCCTCTTCAGAAATATTTTTCCTAACAGCTTTTAAAGTCTACAGATTGTCTATTATGTGTCACATTTTAGTTCTACATCAAACAAAGATCCTGAAAAACAGAAGAACTAGTAACTGAGAGGGAAAGAAGAACACAGTAGAGGATCCAAACAGAAAAAGTCAAGAACAGTTATCCAGGAAAAAGAAATGATGAGATATGAGAGCACTGGGTGGAAAAATGAATATCAATAGGAAGCCCACAAATGTAATTAAATAACAACAAGTATCTTTTGCCTAAAGTCAGTTTTTGAGCACCATCCAACACATTTTCACATTTATTCTGCTGGGTGCCAAGCCTCCAGGAACTGACACATTTCTAACCCTGAGGGGTCCCAGTGGGTGGAATACGGATCAATGGAACAAATACCAGAGATATAAAGTGACCAGGGCAATCAGTCATGGGAGGGGTTATGCAAGATACTGCCAAGAACTGACCAGAGAATCAGAGTATTCTAGAGGAATGTGTAGTGTGTGGCGTGGAGGAGGTCAGTGTGGAGGATATAGGAAGTTGATTTCCCAGGACTCAGAGTCTGGCCAATAGGACATGCTCCTTCCACTTATTAATGAATGAATGAGCTAACCTGGACTATGTTTAAAAATCTAGGGATGCCTGTCAGTTAAATGTCAGCTCAGGACATGATCCCAGGGTCATGAGATTCTCTCTGCTGCCCCACCACCTCCACCTTCCCGTGCATGCATTCTGTCTCTCTCTCTCTCTCTCTCAAAATAAATAAACTTAAAAATAAATAAAAATAAAAATCTAGCTAGTGAATCCTAGATTCCTAATTCTCCATATATTGATACTTAAAACTTGAATTCTTAAATCTAAAATGAGAGAATATAAATAAATATTCAAGATTTCTCTTACATATAAGTACAGTAAGAGATAACTTACATAATATGATTTGGCAGATAACAGAATTGCCCCCGACTAAAAACTATTTCTCAAAACTAGCTCCTGAAATTCCATCATTACCATATAATTTCTTTATGCTCAAATTAATATTTAGTTTTTTGGACAAGGCCTTTGCAAGATTTGAAAACAAAAAGTCAGTATACATTAAGATCTGTGGGAGGCTGAATAAAGACATCCATGTCCAAACCCCTGAAACATGAAAATGCTATTTTATAAGGCAAAACCAGACTTTGCAGATGTGATTAAGGATCCTGATATGGAGAGATTATCCTGAATTACCTGAATGGGCCCTGAACGTAATCACCAGTGTTTTTACAAGAGAAGCAGAGAAAAATTTGGCCCTACAGAAGGGAAGAAGACAACATAACCATGGAAGAAAGAGAGATTGGAGTGATGAAGCCACAGACCAAGGAATGGCAGCAGCTACTGGAAGCTGGACTGGGAAAGAATAGATTGTTCCCTTAGTGCCCACAGAGGTACCATGGCCTTGCTAACACCTTTGTGTTAATTTGTTTGTGGCCATTTGTTATAGCAGGCACAGAAAATTAGTACATAATCTTCAAAATTGTTACAAAGATCAACACTAATTAGTTTTGTGTTCTAGAATAAGTTTGTGAATATAAAAATAGAAGAGATTTTAGAATTTATATTTCCTCTCCATCTGGTATTTTCTACCACAGAGTTTGTAGGGGTGGTTTCATTCATTTCTTTTATTAAAAAGGTATAAAATTATAATCAAACTACAAGTAAAACTTTATATCCTGCATTTTTTTGTCCTGTGCACCTTAAACTAACAACTTTTACATTGTTTTTCATTATCTTCATGTTTTTCATAATTATCATTCTTACTAACTACATAGAAGTTCATCAAAACTAAACCTTAGATTTCTTAGCCAATTCCTTACTATTAAGTGTTTAGGTTGTTTGTAGTTTTTACAATTATATGAAACACTGAAATAGATATATCTGTTCATAAAGCTTTTTCTCCTTCAATATTTAGGATTACTTCTTTCAACAAGACTTGTAGAAATATAACAGCTAAGTCAAAGAACATCAACATTTAAAATTCTTGATGCAGATTGCCATATTGTTTTCTAATGGAGTAGAGTCAATTGGAATTATTTTTTTTGTAAGATAAATCATTAAGTCAATACCTGTGGTTTGGGCCATAGTATTTAAAATTACTTAGCTCTGGGGAACTAGGCTTGCTCAGTCAGAAGAGCATGTGACCCTTGATCTTAGGGATCATGAGTTCAAGCCCCACGTTGGGTGTAGAGATTATTTAAATAAATAAATAGACTTTAAAAAATAAAATAAAATAAAATAACTCTGATTTGGGAAGTAACCAAAATAAAAAGGAGTTCTCTGTTACATAGGCATCCACATCAATCATGAGTGATCTACCTATTCTGGCATGGATCTAAAGACTTTGTGTGACCTTCTCAGTACATTGGACCTTTTTAACAAGACTCACCTAAGACATACCAACAACAATTTGTTTAACTTTCTATTCACTTACTAAGCTACAAGGTTTGTGAGGATTAGGACCCTGACCATTATGTGCATGGCTTTCGGAATCTGGCACAGTATCTCAAAATGGGAGACACTAAATAATATTTCTTATAACAATAGAAGAGTGAAGGTTAGAGGGGACAGTTACCTAGTTCAAAATTCAAAGGTTCTAAATTTGGAGTCCCCACCTCTATGTTTAAAGGTAATTAATTCCTTACAATCATTTAAATACAAGGATAAGTCATCAAGCGCCTACATACACTACATAACCCTGTGCTAAATTTTGTGGGGATTTAAAGAGAAATATAAAAATGTAATGCTTGGGAGCACCTGGATGGCTCAGTTGGTTGAGTGTCTGACTTTAGCTCAGGTCATGATCTTGCTGTTCGTGGGTTCAAGCCCTGCGTTGGGCTCTGTGCTGACAGCTCAGAGCCTGGATCCTGCTTCAGATTCTGTGTCTCCCTCTCTCTGTCTCTCTCCTGCTTGCGCTCTGTCTCTCTTTCAAGAATAAACATTAAAAATAAAAAAAGAATTAATGCTTGAACTTCCTATTTGGATGGACAGGACATACATGGTGACACGTGATTCAATACTGCTGTGCTGTCCTATATAGTAGCCACTGACCACATGTGACTCTTTAAACATAATTTGAATGAACTAAAATTAAGTAAAATTAAAAAATGTATTCATCAGGCATACCAGCCACATTTGAAGTGCTCAATAGTGCAACACTGCAATACAGCATAAGAGAAAGCAGGAAGATGTGAGAGGCAGATAGTTCTTCAGAAGTTGAGAATAGAGGGACAGCAATGGAGTGAAAACCGGTTTTAACTGATTCCCATGAGATAGCACAGTCTATGAGTTAGAGAAGAAAAGTAAAAACATTTTGTTTATAACTTAAAGAGAGATTTAAGAAACAATCAGATCAGGGACCTCTCTGACATATAAATGGCCTCAATTGCCTAATTGGGTCTGTACTGACCACTGTATGTCCAAAATGTTAACCATCCATGAGATGCCTTCACTCAAGATTCCCATTCTCACAACTTATTATGTTTCCTAAGTGGTAAATGTTTAAGTGCTAAGTCCTCAAGTAAAATTGTGCAAAGAATCCCTATGGCCAATGCTAGATATGAACTCAACTGATGCCCATCTCCTTCTCTGACTCTTTCCCGTTTTCTTTCAACTCCATTACTGTGATTGCAGTTAAGACCATGGCATGGCCTCTATGTTCTGGGAGCAGGCTTGTGGACACCTTACAAGTCACTGTGGAGAAGCACTTGACCCTCAAGATCTTTAGTTTTTTTTTAATGTTTATTTTTGAGGGAAAGAGAGAGACAGAGACAGAAACAGAGAGAGAGACAGAGCACAAGCAGGGCAGGGGCAGGGGGAGGGGCTCAGAATCCGAAGCAGGATCCAAGCTCTGAGCTGTCAGCACAGAGCCCAGCATGGGGCTTGAACTCACAGACCATGAGATCATGACTGAGCTGAAGTCGGACTCTTAACTGACTGAGCCACCCAGGCGCCCCAACTCTCAAGTACTTTAATGTCATGTTACCCTCCAAATTAAGCCATAAAGAAAGTATTAAAATCAGGGAGATATTGATCAGTAGGATTAGCTGACCCATCCAGATATATTCAAATAACTGATGGGAAGTTGCATAAATCCTGCATTTCTACACTACCTAAAGATCTGGTGAAAAACTGAGTTCATGATGAAGGAAGCTTCAGTGCATCTCACCAGCTGCTTTTTTTTTTATTCCTAAGATTTATTAACTTATATGTTTGTTTATTTATTATGTTTTTATTTAAAGTGCATGAGGGAGGGGCAGAGGAAGAAGGAGACAGAGACTCTTAAGCAGGCTCCACACTCATCATGGAGCTCCATCTCAGGAACTGTGAGATCATGATGTGAACTGAAATTAAGAATCAGTTACTTAACCAACTAGGCCACCCAGGGGCCATTCCAAGAGCTTATTTAAATTCAAGTTAGGTAACACACCGTTGTAGTATTGGTTTTAGGGGTACAATTTAGTGATTCATCACTTACATATAATACCCGGTGCTCATCACAAGTGCCCTCCTTAATGCCCATCACCCATTTAGCCTATTGTCCCACCGACCTCCCCTCCAGCAACCCTCAATTTGTTCTCTATAGTTAAGAATCTCTTATGGTTTGCCTCCCTTTCTGTTTTTATCTCATTTTATTCTTTCTTCCCTTCCCCTGTGTTCATCTGTTTTGTTTAAATTCCACATATGTGAGTGAAATCATATGGTATTTGTCTTTCTCTGACTGACTTATTTCACTAGGATGATACACTCCAGTTCCATCCACATCATTGCAGATGGCAAGTTTTCATTATTTTTGATGGCTGAGTAACATTCCATTGTATATATTATACTACATCTTCTTTATTCATTGATCAGATGGTGGACACTAGGGCTTTTTCTATAATTTGGCTATTGTTGATATTGTTGCTATAAACATTGAGGTGTATGTGCCCCTTTGAATCAGCATTTTGCCATCCTTTGGATAAATACTTAGTAGTGCAATTGCTGGGTCATAGGGGAATTCTATCTTTAACTTTCTGAGGAATTCCACACTGTTTTTCATAGTGGCTGCACCAGTTTGCATTCCCACATTCAGGACAAGAGAGTTCCCTTTCTCCACATCCTTGCCAACATCTGTTGTTTCCTGAATTGTTAGTTTTGACCAATCTTCTTCCATTTTGTTGGTTACCTTTTAGTTTGGTTGATTGATTCCTTTGCTTTGCAGGAGCTTTTCATCTTGATGAAGTCCCAACGATTCATTTTTACTTTTGTTTCCCTTGCCTTGAGAGATGTGTCTAGTAAGAAGTTGCTACCACCAACGTCAAAGAGGTTGCTGCTTTGTGTTCTCCTCTAGGATTTTGGTGGTTTCCTATCTCATATTTAGGTCTTTCATCTATTTTGAATTTACTTTTGTGTATGGTGTAAGAAAGTGGTCCAGTTTCATTCTTGTGCATGTTACTTCCCAGTTTTTCCAACATCATCTGTTGAAGAGACTGTTTTCCATTGGATACTCTTTCCTGCTTTGTTGAAAATTAGTTGACTATATAGCTATGGATCCATTTCTGGGCTCTCTCTTCTGTTCTATTGATCTATGTATCTGTTTTTGTGTCAGTGCCATACTCTCTTGATGATTATAACTTTGTAATACAGCTTGAAGTCTAGAATTGTGATGCCTCCTGTTTTGCTTTTCCTTTGGCTAGTCAGGGTCTTTTCTGCTTCCATACAAATTTTAGAATTGTTTGTTTTGCTCTGTGAAAAACGATGATGTTATTTTGATAGGGATTTCATTGAATGTGTAGATTGCTTTGGGTAGTATAAAAATTTTATTAGTTTTGTTTTTCCAATCCATTGGTACGGAATGTTTTTATATTTCTTAGTATCTTCTTCAATTTCTTTCATAAGTGTTCTACAGTTTTTAGCATATAGATCTTTCGCCTTTTTGGTCAGGTTTATTCCAAAGTATCTTATGGTTTTTGGTGCAATTGTAAATGGTACAGATTCCTTGATTTCATTTTCTGCTGCTTCATTATTGGTATATAAAAATGCAACAGATAACTGTATGCTGATTTTATATCCAGTGACTTTGCTGAATTCACATATCAGTTCTAGTAATTTTTTGGTGGAACCTTTCCATTTTTCTATGTCAAGTATCATATCATTTGCAGTGAGTGAAAGTTTGACTTCTTTGCTGATTTGGATGCCTTTTATGTATTTTTGTTGCTGAAAGCTGAGGCTAAGACCTCCAATACTATATTAAACAACAGTGGTACAGTGGACATTCCTGTGATGTTCCTGACCTTGGGAGAAAAGCTCTCAGTCTTTCCCCATTGAGGATGATATTCGCTGTGTGCTTTCTTATATGACCTTTATGATTCACCAACTATTTCTTAATGTTTCCTTTCTCATTACCTTGACCAAGGGCAGATGGGGAAAATGTTCCCTTTCCAGGCTGTAGGTCCTGCTGATTCTTCTCTTGGATCTGAGAGGAACATATAGGCTACTTCATCTAGCCTATCATTTCTCAGTGAGGGGAAGGAGGTCCAGTATGAATATTCAGCTCATACAAGTCATAAGTCTTCAGAAGAAATCACAGAAAAATTCAGATTCCTACAGCTCAGTGAATCACATGATCAACATGGGAAAATACCCTTTAGATATATTGAGCCTTGAATGCTGAGGAAATGACCTGGTTTGTGCTATAATTTTAACAATTCATTTCAAGTGTGGCTGTCATTAAGAAGGCACCAAGTAAGTTTGTTGAGTAAACTGTTAAGATCAAGATGTAAGATGCATATACCTTTGTTCTATTACAGCAAATCTGAGAATTTCATTCTGAGAGACAAGAAGTAATAGCAACTTCCCATTGTCTCTAAGCCTCTATAAAGGGTCCTTTGTGTTTTTCTTCTAATGCAGTGCTTTTATACAAAGGAAACTCTGAGCAAATACACATATGAACAATCTTACATTGGCCACAGCATGATGCAATGGGAAGCATGACATTTAGTGTATAAGAAATGGTTTCTATTTCTGCTAGACATAAGGACTTATGTCTGTTTTGTGTCAGTGCAACCCAGTGCCTAGAACAGAATCTAGTAAGAGAGTCTGCACTGAGTAAAGATTTGTAGAATGCAGTACCAACTGCAGTCTTGGGAAACCAAAGGTCTCTGCCCTAGGCCTCACTTTTTCTCTTTTCCCACTTAACTCAATGGGTGAAGAGTCTATGGAGCCAAGAGGAGGTGCCCACCTGGAGCCTCTGTGATTCCTCCCCACTTCTAGACCATTCTCTGAGACCTCAGGGTTCACTGACCGAACAGCCTCCAACTTGCATCTAGGGATAGGAACAACCTCCTCCATTCTCTCCTAAGAGTAGATCATGTTGCTGGTGGGCAGTGACTAGTACTGAAGTATCCACAGGATAGTTCTGTCAGGGTGGGACAAACAATGGACGTGTGCTTTCATCCTAATTCTGCACATTTTAAAGGAGGCTTGATTGAATAACTGAACAGATGTATGAATGAAAATAATGCCCTTACATGAACCTCTATGTAGCAGGGAAGGGCACCTGGGTGGCTCAATTGGTTGCATGTCCAACTTTGGCTCAGGTCATGGTCTCATGGTTCATGAGTTTGAGCCCACATCGGGTTTTCCACTGTCTGCGTGAAGCCTCCTTTGGACCCTCTGTCCCCTTCACTTTCTGCACCTCCTCTGCTCATGCTCTCTTTCTCTCAAAAATAAACATTTAATAAAATAAAATGAAATACACCAGGGAAAGGGAAAAGAATGGGGCACTTGGGCTTTCTCAAATATTCTCATAATGACCAATTCTGTCAAGTTGGACAAGGACTGCTTTTATTGCTTTTAATGATCCATATCAATGGTAACAACATTGTCCAAAAAAATGGTGAACATTCATGAGATATATTGAAGAAAACCATTTCTTTTGGTCTGAAAATGACATAAAATGTAGATTTTTAAAATAAAGTCCTTAATGAAATGAAATTTTAAGGTATGTCACTTAAAATCAAAATATATTCAAGCTTCAGTAATAAGAAGAAAATTCTAACATTATAAAAATAAAGCATTTTCTTTTGTCAGGGCTCCACCTGGCACCTAGAGATGCCCACCAGGCATTTGTCAGCCAAGCTGAGAGGAGGAGAACAAGCATTTTGGTGCCAGACCCCCGGGATTAAAACTTGGCTTCACCTCTGACTACCTGGGTGACCTTGGGCATTGTCACTCTTGGGATAACAAGACCCCTATTTCAGGGAGTTGTTACGAAGATTCAACACATCGTGATTTGTAAAAGAATAGAAGGGTGTCCAGCTCTTAGCATTCTGGAAGGACTGACTTCTAGTGTTAAATGTTAAATTATTGTTAAATGACATTAAAAAATGTGTGGCCCTATAGTGTTATCTGTTCTTTCTATATCCCAAATTATATTTAATCTAAAAAAAGGGCATGGTCTCTAAGTGTTGGTCAAATTTCAATATCCTGCTCTCTAAGCTATCTATCTAGGAAGCACCTCTGGTAATAACAGTAGATTTCAACCATCTCAAAATATTTTTAGCATGTTGCCACAATCAACTTTGGTTAAAGTAACAATTCAATGGGAGCTTTGTAAGTCAGCAGGTGGAAAGGCTATGTTTTAACTTTGCTTTCCCTGGCTAATGAAGCTGTGTTCAACGTTTCAATCATTTAAAATCTACGCTAAAGTTATAGAATAATAAGAAGGAACCTAACCTCCATCTGTACTAGAATGCTGCGTGGAAACCGCACACTGAGAATACCAAAGCAGCTGGAACACAGAAACCAAGGAGAGCAACACAAAAACAAAGATAAAGGGATCATTGAAACTGTAAAGATAATAATAGTCATGCCTTCCACCCACATTTTTAGAGTGAAAAATGACATTACTCATAACTGTTTTTATTTAAGAAAATTTTAAGATTTTACTGTTTTCCTTAAAATAGCTAAACATGAGTTCATAACCTTGAATATTCACATAAATCCCATGTGTGAAAAACACATTCACGTTAATGACACACTAAGGACAGTTCACAAAGGATTTCTATTTTGGGGGTCTCACAAATTGTTTCTGACTCGTTTCCCCCGGTATTGCTGTTGTTCTTCTTAAAGCATCTTTTGTTAAGAAGACACTTTGCAACCTCTTCAACAGTGAGTTAAAGTTACATGCCACTGAACAAAATGCCTTCAAATTTTAACATTACAATTTTAATAAGATGTGTGAATATATTATCAGAAGTGTCAGGAGCACAATGAAATTAAGTCAATATACAATATCCACTAAACTTCATAACATTACCTCCTTTTCACACAAATCAGAATGATTTGAAAGATAAGCAGTTGTTTGAAAATTAATAGCAACATTCTTTTGTTTCATTTATGCAGCTTTAAAGACCAAAGGAGCCTTAGGAATTAATTGCAGGCTTCTAATAAACACAATGATGTAATGACGTATTTAACATTACTGTTTTTTTGTTTGATTCCAAATAAACTGTAGATTTTTTTCTGGTGTGATACTAAAACAATTACCATTTTGCAAAAAGGATAATTAATCTGCAATTTTTTCACATTAGATCATATATCTCTAAAGAGTGCCCACGGATTTGATAGTCTTCAGCTGCTGTGTATTTATTTTTCAGTTTTTCTACTGATGTACCGCCCCATCAGTGCTGACATTTAAATGAGTGAGTATTCAACACAAATGTGATCATTTGTACAGCATCCAATGCGGCCCCATACTGAGATGATTGCTTCTGGGAGCCATCCACGGGTTCTCAAATAGGGGGAAAAAGCCAGGCAAAATTTTATCAATTTACATTTTTCTGTGATTAATTTTTATGCAAATAAGGGCCCGACCGTGCTCCCATCTCACCTGAATCATTCGGATCATCAAAGACAAATTGAGCATCACTTATTTAAAAAATAGGCTTTAAACTACTCTACAGCTGTGTTGGAAAATGCTAAGAGTGGGGCATGAACTTCTCTAATATAACAGGAATAGATAAGAAAATGCCATTTATGTGCATTTTGTACACAATGCCATAAACATGGAACTTAACAAAACCCTCCCCTTCCCCTCCCCAAAAACAATTGCCTTTGCTTTAAATATTCTCTGTCCTTTGTAAACATTCAGCAATGGGTATGACAGTATATGAAGCAACATTTCCCCAATTTCTGGATACATAATTAGAAGTGTTTCCTATTAAGTGAAATAGACTGACCATTACTTATCTTTCACAACGTTCTACTGCTTCTGGATGAAAGTGTCTAATAAATAGAGTTAATATATAAAAGAAAGAAAATGTTGCAGAATTAAATGACATATCTTAATTGGTTGCTGGAGATTTACACTGTCAGTATTATGTTGTATAAAATTGATACACCACTTTTAGATCAAATCTATACAATCTTATTTCTAAAGTCACTAAACTTCTACTAAAATAATAGAATTATTTAGTTTGCATTTGGGATCCATGAGAAATTATAAAAATCACATTGGATTTTTTCAAATAAGAATATTCCTCAGATCTATGAGCTACAAATAGATGTTTTCCATGATATCTGGAATCAAGTTAACCGTGCAATTCATAAAAAGGAAGCATCACAGCTTACAAATGCCACCTCAGTAGTAACTAAGTTCAATTTGTTATGTTTTAGGAAAAGCTATATTTTCTCACATGGTGTCTTTTAAAAGTGTGCTTAGAGTTTTATATACATGACTCAGTTATCAAAATCTTCCCAGATGTCTCCTTTTCTCTCACTCATGAAAAATAATCGCCAGAGCAGAAATAAATTGTTGACAATTCTCTGAGAATGGAAACAGACCACAGGGGGTAAAAATCTGGTTATCTGAATGGGCGATATAATCAAAGGTTCAGCTAAGCTAAGGGAATTTCAACATAAACAATGCTCTTATTTCCAAGAATGGATTCTCCTTTATATACAATAGTGGAGGAATGCCAATCCTTTCCTTACTGCTGTGAGGAAAGTGCCGGACAGGAACAAGATTAGAATCTTAAAAGCTGTCCTGGGGAGCCAAATTACTGCGCAGTGCACAGGTGAGGAGGCAAAAAGAGCAAAAATAAATGGAGTTTATTCCATGGTTTTTAGAGTTTATTTCATGAAGACAGAAATAAAGATATCTAAATCCATAGTTACAGTCACTCCATGTGAAACAGCTCCGTGTGTGTGTGTGTGTGTGTGTGTGTGTGTGTGTGTGTGTGTGTGTGTGTTTGAGCTTGTATTTGTATGGAACTGTGTGACTTGGCCTCCTCTCTTTCTCATCAACAAAAATATGCCATTCAACACCATTTTCCACACAAAAAAGAGTCCTGTTTATATATTCCCACTGTCTTCCTTCAAAAATAACTGAGAAAAGACAGGTGTTTCTCTCACAAAAATTCACTAATTTCAGCCTGGTGAGCAATAGTTGAGAAGTCGGAGAATAATCAGATTCATACAACTCTTGGTGCACATACACGTACCCATCTAGTCCGCCCTTTCGGTGAGTCAGTTTCAACCAGCCAGCCAGGACATCATCTGCTGTGATTCAGTCAGAAGTGGAAGCAATTTGTGTAGTTCATAACCTGGACATTTCATGTTCTCTAACAAAGGTGGGCATAAAGCAACTCTCAATCCCCACGGATTTACAAACTCTACCCCGACTTTGAGCAGCAGCTGTTTGGTTGAAAGCAGGTCAGCTGGCAACCACACAGCTGGTTTTTTTTTTTTTTTTTTTTTAAGTCCAGGATAGTTGCCAGTGTAATGGGAAAACCAGCCTGTCTCTCACAGAAGTAAATTGGCACCTCCCAAATGACAGGGGGGACTGCCTCCACATGTGTCAACTGGGTACATTTGGGGACAATGGGACATGGGACTGGATAAGGAGAAAACATTTAGGGATGACAACTCACAAACTTAGGGAAGAAATACTGTTGGTTCTAAAGGGAGCAGGAGCCCAGAGCTCCTGGGGAGTGTCACAGAGCCTCACAGCCATACATTTAATCTTGGCCACAATCTTTTTCATAGAAATCAGATGACCCCTCCTTCCATCTGAACAATCATTCTAAGGAATGATAATCAGCGCAAAAAAGCGGACACTGATTTCCTAACTTAAATGAAAAGTGCCACTTCTGGATTCTGCTTCCCAAACCTCAAAACTTTAGCACAGGAAAAAAAATCATATCACATCTTGGCAATAATTGTGAATCTTAAAGATCTTAGAGTAAGAGACTCTGGAAGGAGAATCAGAAATTATAATAGAAAATTTCATTACATATGAACACTTCCAGTAGAATGCATTCTGGGCTTGAAAATTAAATTCCCCCCAAAATGATTATCACCTTTTTGTTATAGAAATGATAAGATAGGAACAGTAAAACATTAAAAGTATGTGAGTTTCTTTTTTCTCATTTATGGGGTGCCTATTTATGCTGGGATTTTAAAATTAAAATATCACTTACATAGAGTACTGTCCAATTCTTGTATGTATAGTTCAAAGACTTTTTACACATTAGACATCTATGTAGAAGTCTTATCTCAAGCAAGATATGGAAGATATCCATTACCTCACTTTACTCTCAATAAAATTAGATGAGGTATTAATAAGACAAAATGAAAAACACGAGGCTCAGATAAATTGAGAAATCTGCCATATGTCAGAAAGGTAACAAGATGAAGTTTTAAATTTATGATCATCTGACTCCAAAGCCCATATCCTTTCATTAAGCTTAAGAGCTTCTATCAAAAGAAAGGATGATTATATGGAGAATATGGACACAAATTCCAAAATTAACTTATGACAAATTGTTTATTCAAAATCAATAGAAAGAACATTTTATGAAATAACTTACTAAAATTGGCATTCTATAGACTAAATATTCAAAGGGATGCAATAATTTGGGGAAGGAGAAAAATTAGTTATTATTAAGCTTAGCAGAATATTATAAAAATTCAAATAGTGAATTAATAAACACAATAGAAGTTAATTTTCTGTAATTCATAAATCTAGAGGTTGGCAGTCCAAAGCTGGTATGACAGTTATTCAATCATTAGAAACCTAGAGTTTGTCTTTTTTTTCCTCCACTGTTCTTACATCTTTGCCTTGCTTGTGGTTTTCTCACAGGCACAAAATGGTTGCTGCAGTTTCAACCATTGTGTCCATTTTCTAAGCAACAAGAAGAAAAAAAGTAAAGGTGAAAGGGCCTAGCACCTTATTTAGTACCTTTAACATAACTTTCCCAAGGATTTCACATAATGAATTCGATTTTTTCTGTAAGAAGCCACCTATTTCTGCAATGGAGACTGAGGAAATGATTAGACTCATTTCCACCCCGATGAAAAAGAGGGAAGAATGAAAGTTTGGTAAATAATTGGTAGTTTCTTTTCCAGGAAGACAGAAAAAACTTAATCCATTTATGGGGTGCCTGGGTGGCTCAGTCTGTTAAGCCTCTGATTTCGGCTCAGGTCAAATCTCACGTTTGTGGGTTGGAGCCCTGCATCAGGCTCTGTGCTGACAGCTAGCTCAGAGCCTGGAGCCTGCTTCCGGTTCTGTGTCTCCTTCTCTCTCTGCCCCTCCCCCTCTCATACTCTGTCTCTTTCTGTATCAAAAATAAATAAAACAATAAAAAATTTTTAATAAAAAAACTTAATCCATTTAAGTACTTAGACTAAAACAAGTCTATAAAACTCCAAATATATAGAATAAGTAAAGCTGCTCAACTCGTAACTGGAATTCATTGCACTGAAAAATGCCATCAAAAGGAATATTTTCTGAAGTGACTAGGAAAATAACTTACTACTTTTAAAAATGGATAGATAGATAAATAGATATAGATAGATATAGAGATAGAGATATATGTATAGAGATATGTAAATTATAGATATATAATTTAGAGAAGATTATAAATGATATATTGGGTTATTCAAGAAAATATTTCTTGAGTGTCTACAATGCCAGGAACTCTTCTGGACACTTGGGATATAGCCATGAAGAAGACAAACAAGTTTACTGGTATTATGAAGTTTATAATCAACAAAGAAAGGAAGAAAGTCTGAAATGGTGCTAGTGCAGAGAACTTAAATACGTTAATATGAGAGAGAATGATTGCGTAACTAATTTATATGGGGTCATCAGGGAATACTTCTCTTAGAAGTCTACATTTAAGCTAAGATTTTAATGACAAGAAAGAACGTACAATGTGAAGCTCATGGAAAGAGCACTTTGGGACCAGAGAAACAGCTGGTGCAAAGGCTCTAGTTGGAAAAATGCTTAATATGTTCCAGGAACACAGGAAGAGCTAAGAGACTGAAGCAGAGTAGTGTAGGTACAGCGGTCAGTTGTAGAAGAGGTCATAGAGGTGGTCAGGAGCCATACTGTGTTGGGTTTGGCAAGTCAAGATAAATTGAGATTTTGGGATGCTTGGCTCGCTCAGTCAGTAGAGCATGCAATTTGTGATCTCAGGGGTGTAAGTTCAAGCCCATATTTGGCATAGAACTTACCTAAAAATAATAATAATAAAAATTAAAATTAGGGGTGTCTGAGTGGCTCAGTCGGTTAAGTGTCCGGCTCCAGCTCAGGTCATGATCTCACGGTTCGTGGGTTCAAGCCCTGCATCGGGCTGTGCTGACAGCTAGTTTAGAGCCTGAAGCCTGCTTCAGATTCTGTATCTCCCTGTCTCTCTGACCCTGCCCTGCTCACGCTGTCTCTGTCTCTCAAAAATAAATTAAAAACATAAACACATTTTTAATAAAAAATTAAAATTAAAAAAATTTGAGGTTTTATTCCAAATATGAAGATTCTTAAGTATTAGAGAGATATTAGCTGATTTTAATTTTAATTTTTTTACTGTTTTTATTTATTTTAGAGAGAGAGAGAGACAGCATGAACAAGGGAGGGTCAGAGAGAGATTGAGACACAGAATCTGAAGACAGGCTCCAGGCTCTGAGATAGCTGTCAGCACAGGCCTGATGCGGGGCTTGAACCCACGAACCATGAGATCATGACCTGAGCCGAAGTCAGACACTTAACCAACTGAGCCACTCAGGCGCCCCAGATTTTAATTTTAAAATAATGACCCTGGCTACTTATGGAGAATAGAGATGGTAGGGAAGCAAGAATGGAAGCAGAAAGACAATGAGGAATCATCTGCTGTAGAACAGATGATGGCATGGGGGACTAGAGTTTGGTGGAAAATTAAAATAATGGTGCATCTGCATCAGGGCATGGAAATAAACTAATAGATTCATTAGCTGGGGCTGGTGACAGAAAAAGAAAAGTGAAGGAATTGTTCAGTGTGAGAACATGAAAAGATGGAGATGACTGGAATATAGCAAGTCTGGGAGAGGAACATAAGCATTCTGTTTGGGGTGTGTTCAGGCTGAGATTTCAGTTACACCTCCAGATAGGAAGGTCTGGAATGAAATTGTACCTACAAGTCTGTAGAAGTTAGGACTGGAGCTTTGGATTTGGGAATCACTGAAAACATGATGGCATATCAAGCCATGGGAGCAGATGAGATCATCCACAAAGTGCGGAGGAAGAGAAGGTTCAGGGGACAGAGCCCTGGGATACTTGATGTTGAGAGTTAACAACAAACACAACAACAACTAAAGAGTAGGCAGAAAAAGAGATTGAAAAGGAGGATCCAGTGAGGTAGGATAGATACCACGAGAAGAAAGTATTTCACCTGCAGGCACTAGTTAAATGTGCTGAACACTCTGAAAGAGCAAATAATGTAAGAATAAAGAAACAACCATTGGAAAACCAATGTTACATAATGCCCCAAAACCCAGTTATTTTTCAATATTTAGTTTAATGTGAGTGAAGCACTCCTCCAGAATCAAGATCATTTGTATTCTTGAAGAACCAAGACAGTCCAAACTAACACAGACTACTCTCTCTACCCCCAAGTTAATTCTGATAGTTCTATCACTATCCTTGGGAATTTTGAAAAGTAAACATATACCTGAGAATATGATGTCCTCTTTACCCTCACTCTCCAATCCAAAGAAATGCACTAACATCACATCAAAATTATCAAAATAAGTACATTTGAAGTTCATTTTAGTGGGGTTGTTCTATCTTCTACACGTCAGTAACAAACATGTTCATACTTTCTCGGTCTAAGAAAAAACATTACCAGGCAGAATAAGTTATTTTTGCTCAAATCTATCCAAGAATGTATTCATAGAATCTTAGATAAAACATCCTCTTTATGTAATATATAATATCACACTTGTAAGATACTTTTCATACCCCATCTAGGGAAACATTTTTTTTAAACAAGTGTGGTGAGATGGCAAAAATAAAATATATAAAATTGCGTGTGAGAAACCTCTCAGGCTACCAAAAGTTACTGTAATATGGGGAAATGGAGGTCCACGGAAGACTTCTGGCTTTGTTTGGAGTGATCGGCTGTGTGTGTGCATGTGTGTGTGCATGTCTGAGCCCAAGACACTTGAAGTGCAAAGTTGAAAGATAATGTATCTCTCATTACATTCAGTTCAGCCAGCCCCAAAGTTGCCAAGAAAGAAACTGTCCACATGGAGGAGATGTTTCCTCAGGGGATGTTGTAAAGACATCAGGCACCGTTAGTGTTGCTTTAGAACCTAAGAGACAAAGGGCAGCCCAGAGCGGGGGCATAAACTACAGTAGAATCTATGAAAGCAGTTGAATATGTGTACGCAATGCAAAATGCCTTAGATGCCATAAGAGAGACACAAATAGAATTATTTATTCCTGTAGGATCTCATTTGAATATATGTTCTCCAAGGAGCATAACCTAACATCATCACTTGCAGACTATTGGGGGCACAGTACTTTTCGGTATCTTGGGATATCTGTAGTATTGAGATGCACTGGAAGATGTTCCCAGGAGGAGGGAAGCCATGTTGTCATGGAAGAACCTGTAGTACAGGAGAAATTCGTCTTTGTGGGGTGTGTGTCCTCAACAACGACGGCATAGAGTCAAAGAATATGAGAGACAAGAAGACTATCTTATATATGATATGATATATGATAATATATATAGGTATGTATGATATATATACATATATGGTATATTTTATGTATATGATATAAATACACATATGATATGTTTTATATAGAGGTATGTATATATATGAAACACTGTGGAGATGTTCAGGAATAACCAGGGAGATGTAGGAGAAAGAGCTAGAAGGGCTAAGGTGCTCTAGTTAGAGAAGTAGGGCTATTATCCAGGAAACATGACTATTTGTGGTTTGACCTTATTTGTACCTCAGGCTAATGAGACCTACTGAGGTCTGAGAACATTTGGGTCCTGCTGATAATAAAGCACATGTGCTTTTATAATACAATTCTATGTTTATTTTCTTCTTATTAACTGTATTAAGCTATTTACATGGTGGAATTATATTTAAAGAGTTATTTAGTAAAGACATCCCACAAATAGACAGTTTCACTAACGCTAATCACACAAGTGCAGTGAAGCAAACTTATGCTCGAGCGAGTAACATGGGTGAGAACTTCCCATTCTTGTGACATTTTCCAGGCCAGTAGACTTGAAATTATGCCATTCCAAAATAATTCTGGGGTGGGAAGCTTCCCAGGATAATACAACCACATTTAAGTGAGCGTTGTGAAGAGAAGCTGATGTGAGAAAGCTGTAATATTGCAGGCATAAAAATAGGTGCTGCCAGGGAGTGAGGCAGTTGACAAATGGGCTTGCTGAGGGCGGGCTAAGGGACATCCTAGTAACCACGAGGAGGCTGGCCTGAAGCAGCAGGTGCTCATCTCTAATGAGAGCCCAGGACGTCCAGAGCACACAGGAAGCAACGGCATAAGAGGGCTGTCTTGAGAAGGAGGAAGGAAAGACACCTGGAAGCGGAGCACAGCTTCAGAAGGTGACCAAGACAGAGACAAAGGGGTCCAATGCAGAGTCACCAGGTTTGGGTGGGCACTCTCAATAAGCAAAACGTGAAGACTCTACTTCTAAAGATTGAATTGTATTGGTGGTGAGAATCAGTAAGGCCCTTAAGTGACATGAAGGAAAATTCAGTGGCAGTGGAGTCAGAATGGGCTGCATCAGGAGACTGAAGAAAAGATGCTCATTCAGGGCCCGCCACACACCACGGAGGCCACCAGGCTCTGTTGTCACTCTAAACCCAGCTAACCCAGGGGTACCATCCTGCGTACCATCTCTGCCTCTTTCTCTTTCCTGATTTCCCTTGTCTTCTCCAGCTTGAAAAAATATATGCTCTGGAGGTATTAGTAAGGTTTCTTAAAGAAATATTTGACCAGTAAACATACAAGCACATTTTTAAATAAGATGAGCAGTAAATTGTATTCTCTCAGATATATATGTGTCAAGCATATTGAAAAAAACAGTTTTTAGTAATGTTTTTGAGGAAAAAGGTAAATTTATTACATATGTAGGATAAGGGTAAAACAAGAAGGAGGAAAATCATACTCTTCATCTACATATTTATTATTCATTCAACAAGCATTACTGAACTCCTGTTATATGCTGTATGTTACTGAATATCATTGGGAAAACACAGATGAAAGGGATCTTCTCCTTTCCTTAATTTTCTGGGAAATAAATAGTACACAAATAAAGTGCAATATATATATATATATATATATACACATATATTGTATATATATCCATACAATCTTCTCTCTTAAGGTACCTTAAGAAAGACATAAATAAAATTATACCTTTTAAAATGGATCACATTTGAATATATGTTAACTGTAACATGCCAAACATTAAGTCATTTAAAAAGAAATGCTCAATTTTTTTAAAATAATTTATTTATTTTTTAATTTACATCCAACTTAGCATATAGTGCAACAGTGATTTCAGGAGTAGATTCCTTCATTCATCTTACTCATTTAGCCCATCTCCCCTCCCACAAGATCTCTAGCAACTCTCGTTTGTTCTCTATATTTAAGATTCTCTTATGTTTCCTCTCCTCTGTTTTTGTATTATTTTTGCTTACCTTCACTATGTTCATTTGTTTTGTATCTTAAAGTCCTCATCTGAGTCAAGTCATATGATATCTGTCTTTCTCTGAATGACTAGTCTATTTTTCTTCTGATCAAAATGTATCCATATGTTAAACTTACATTCCCAGGAGAACAGGCCCTAAAATGGTGACCAGCTGGCCGAGGTTATCCCCTTATGATGAACAAATAATGACTAAAGACAAACCAAGACACACAGCTTAACAAGGCAAAGTCTCAGCAACTGAGCAGAAGACCTAACCTCCAAGGAATTCTTTATATCCAAATTCAGTGAGGCAATCCTTCCAAAGACAGATACCAATCTGACTTCTCAGACTCAAGCTGTTCAAGCCAACACTCCAAAGAAGGCTACAATGAACTCTGAGAAAGAAAGTTCCTTCCAAGGATGTGGAGAAAAAGAAAACCTCATGCACTATTGGTGAGAATGTAAATTGGTACAGCCACTGTGGAAAATGGTATAAAGGCTCCTCAAAAAATTAAAAATATAAATACTGTTTGATCTAATAATTCACTACCTGGATATTTAACCAAAAAAAATAAATACACTAATTCAAAAAGATATAGGCACCCTATGTTTATTCCAGCATTATTTACAATAGCCAAGATACGGAAACAACCCAAGTGTCCATCTATAGACGAATGTATAAGGAAATTGTGGTATACATGCACACCATTCACACACACACACACACACACACACACACACACACACACACACTGGAATAGTACACAACCATATAAAAGGATGAGATCTTGCCATTTGCAACAACATGAATTGTACTACAGAGTATTATGCTAAGAAAAATAACTCAGACTGAGAAAGACAAATATATGATTTCACTCACATGTGGAATCTGAAAAAAACAAAACAACCGAATAAACAAACAAAAGCAGAACCTGATCTATAAATGCAGAGAACAAATTGATGGTTGCTAGAGGGAAGGAGGAGTAGAAAGATGGGCAAAATGTGGGGGGCACAGATTTCCAGTTATGGAATGAATAAATCATGGGAATATAAGACACAACATAGGAAACATCGTCAATGATATTATAATAGTAATGTATGGTGATAGATGATAAATACACTTGTGAGCGTAGCATAATGTCCCGAGAAGTTGACTAATTATGTTGTAACACTATGTGTCAACTATGGTCAGATAAAAAGATTGAAAACAAAGAAAGAAAGAAATGGCCTCCCAAGTACTACCCTGTTATAACTGACGCCCCTGCAGCCTGGCTCTTGCTCCCATCACCGCGGTGATTTGCCGGGTCACACCTTCAACAGGCCTCAGAGGGTAAGCCTTCGGCTTTGTAGCACCATGCTTTGTTGGAACATCATGGCCTCTTCGTGCATCTTTGTAGAGAGGCCACGGTGCTACTAAGAAACAAAGTCGAAGGACAACGGATATTTTTAATCACAGGAAGACTGAAAAAACAAAATTTCAAAGGCTAGACATCTGGCTTCATGAATTTTGCAAGACAGTGTGTAATGTTAGGGGGGAAGTTACTAGTTCCCAATTGCCACTATCAATCTTGATGTAAAATAAAATTAGAGAAACATTAGTTTTAGTATTATTTTCTGAGTACTGAATTTCATCTCATTGTAAAATGCATAGCTCATGGTAAACTAATTCCAGTTTGCATATTAAATAAATATTCTAGGGGCACTGGGTGCGGTGGCTCAGGCGGTTAAGCCTCCGACTTCGGCTCAGGTCATGATCTCACGTTCATTGGTTTGAGCCCCACGTCGGGCTCTGTGCTGACAGCTCAGGGCCTGGAGCCTGCTTCTGATTCTGTGTCTCCCTCTCTCTCTGCCCCTCCCCACTCATGCTCTGTCTCTCTCTGTCTTAAAAATGAATAAAACATTAAAAAAATTAAAATAAATAAATAAAATAAAACATTCTAAAGTCAATTAAATTAAATTTGATTTTCAGTCACAGAGTAGGTTTGGCTTTTCTCCATACTTACAAACCTTATTTAATGAAAAATCAAAATGAAATTCTATGTAAAAAAAAATTACTTTTCCAAAATATACCAAACATTTAAAGAAGAAATAATACCAATGTTACACATTCTTTTCCAGAAAACAGACAAGAAGACAATACATCCCAGTTCATTTTATGAGGTCAGCATTATCCCAATACCAAATCCAGAGAAAGAGCTACCCACAATAGAAAACTACAGATGAATATCCCCCATGGATATAGATGCAGAAAACCCTCAACAAAACATTACCAAATCAAATCCATCAATATTTTTAAAAAATAGATAAAACAGCACATAACCAAGTGAAACTCACTATAGGAATTCAATTTGCCATTTGAAAACCAGTCAATGTAATTTGCCATATTGACTGACTAAACAAGAAAAAAAACCAATGATATGCAGAAAATCACTCAACAAATACCTTCCAAATACCTTCATGATAAAAATTCACAGCAAATTAGGAATAGATTGGAACTTCTTTATCCTAACAAGGGTATCTACAAGGAAGTCTATAGCTAACATCTTATTCAAGATGGTAAGAGACTGAATGATTCCCTCTAAAAAATCAAGAATAAGGGAAAAATGTCATCTCTCATCATCCCTTTTCAACATAATACTGGAAATCCCACCCAAAGTACTAAGAGAGGGAAAAAGAAGAAATGAAAGACATGCAGATTGAAAAGGAAGAATAAAAGTCCCAAATCACAGATAATGTGATTGTCTACGTAGAAAACTCCAAAGAATCTACAACAAAGTTTCTAGAACTAGCAAGAGAGTTTAAAATGTTGTAGGACAAAGATCAATATATGAAAGTAAATCATATTCCTATATATCAGTAACCAACACTTGTGATTTGAAATTTAAGAAATTCACATATTAGCAATTAACAAAATATTAATATAAATACTTAGGTATAAATATTTTACATGTGTGTGCAATTTATATGCTGACAGTTATGAAATGCTGATTGAAAATAATGAAATATATGAATAAATGAAGAGATACACCATATTGATGAATTGGAAAACAATATTGTTAAGAGTTAAATGTCAATTTTACCTACTTGATCTATAGGTTCAATGTAATGCCAATAAAAATCTCAACTTTTTTTGTAGATTTTGACAAGCTGATTCTGAAATTTCAAAGGAAAGGCAAAAGAACTAGAATATTCAAACAAGTCTGGAAAAAAAATGTTGGATGAATGCACACTACCCAATTTAAAAGTCTTCCTATTACTAAGAGAGCTATAAAATCAACATAGTATGAGATTAGGGAAAGGACAGAAATGTCAATCAATGAACAGAATAGAGACCAGAAATAGACTGACACAAGCATAGTTAACTGATTTTAGACGAGAGAAAGGCAATTCAATGGAGACAGGATAGTCTTTTCAATAAATGGTGCTGGAACGATTGGACATTTATATGAAACAAAACACAACTCCTCACATCTTATACAATAACGCAAAATGGATCATAGACAAAAAGTGAAATGGAAAACTCTTCAAACATCTAGAACAAAAGGGATGGTCATGAGTTTTTAGATCCATCACCATGGGAAAACTCTATAAAAGAAAAAATATATATAAATTAAACTATTGTATTTTAAAGCTTTTGTTTGATGAAAACACTGTTAAGACAATGAGAAGAGAAGACACAGACTGGGAGAAAATATCTGTAAATTACATATTTGATGAAGTACTTGTACCAAGAGTATAGAAAGAAATCTTAAGCAGGTATTTATAAATACACATTTACCATACGACCCAGCAATCACACCACAAAGTATTGTTCCAAGTGAACTGAAAATTTATGTTCACACAAAAATGTGTATGGGAAATGTAGGTAGCAGCTTCATTCATAATCACCCCAAATTAGAAATAACCAAATGTCTTTCAACAGGGGACTACATAAACTCTGGTATATCCATACAATGGAATTCTCCGAGGCAGTATAAAGGAATAAAATGTTGATGCACACAGAAATATGGATGAATCTTTAATACATTTGGCAAATGAAAAGAGCCAAACCTGAAAGGCTACATATTTTATAATTCCACTTATTTTTTATATATAATTCCCATTTATATGACATTATGGAAAAAGCAGGGCTATAGAGACAGAAATGTTATTAGTAGTTGTTTGGCAATGAGGTTGAGAGAAGGGATAGATTACAAAGGTGACATGCAAGAGAATATTTTAGGATGATCAGACTGTTCTTTATAATTCATATGAAACCACAAACGACTCTAAATAGCTAAAGCAATTTTGAGAAAGAAGGATAAGGCTGGAGGTATTATAATCTCAGATTTCAAGATATGTTACAAAGCTACAATAATCAAAACAGTATGGTATTAGCACAAAAATAGACACATAGATTAATGCAACAGAAGAGGGAACCCAGGAATAAATCCATGGTTATATGGTCAATTAATCTATGAAAAAAGCAGCAAGAATATATGGCTAACCTCATATGGAGAAAAGACAGTCTCATCAGCAAATGGTGCTGGGAAAACCAGACAGCTACAAGCAAAAGAACAGAACTGGACCACTTTCTTTCACTTTCATGCACAAAAGTAAACTCTAGATGTATAAAAGGCCTAACTGAGACCTGAAACCATAAAACTCTTAGAGGAGCATCATTATATTGTACTGCTGAAACTAACATAACACTGTATGTTAATAATTAATTACTAATTAAAAATGTGGCTTAGGGGCACCTGGGTGGCTCAATCAATTAAGCATCCAACTTCGGCTCACATCATGATGTTGTGGTTTATGGGTCTGAGCCCTGCATTGGGCTCTGGGCTGACAGCTTGGAACTTGCTTCAGATTCTGTATGTGTCTCTCTCTCTATCTCTGTCCCTCCCCTGCTTAATGCTCTCTCTCTCTCTCTCTCTCTCTCTCTCTCACACACACACACACACACATATTCACAGACATTTAAAAAATTAATAAAAAATGTGGCTTAGATATCCATATAACAAGGGAATGATAACTCCTATGTCACATAATGTTGGAAAGATTAAATAAAATCAAGTATGCAAAAAACAAAAACTGTTCTTTATGGTGCTGGGGTGGTGAGTACATGACCATGCATTTGTCAAAATCCATAGACCACATGCTAGAAATAGTGGCTTTTACTGTTTGCAAATTAAAAAACAAAATATACAAAACAAAAACCATTCAAAATTTTGAGCCAGGATGGAATCAAGACTGTGGTAAATCAATCTGATTGTATTACAAATGTATACTATAACCTCACTGAAGGGGTGCAGAAGAAAAGAGCTGCCCTAAATAAGTGTGAAAAAAATGTTTTGTCTTGATATTGAAAGGCTAAAAAGAATTGCACACAAACATTGCACTCTAGTTGTTAAATTTGTTTCTCCTAGTAGTGAGGTTCAGCAATTCTGACACTCTGTTACATATATATATCAAAGTCAAACAAACAAGAAAACACATTACACGTAATGGAAGACATGTTTCCCACTGTCGAATAAAATAGTTTCAAATAACCTTACAAATGACCAAGATGGGAATATTAGAATGAATTCTGTAATGGTGCATCAGATTCAAACATGTCAGTATGAACTCATGTTTATTTTACCATATACACAGAAATAAACATAAATCAAAGATAGTACATACAAATGCATTTCCTAGATCTGGTGCTGAAAGGGCCAAAAAAAAAAAAAACCCCCACCTTAGTAGCAATACGCATACTTAGTACATGGATCTTGGTTTCTAAATAGGTTTATCCAATAAAAGAAACCAAGACTTCTTGGTAAAATGACTGTTTTGATGGTTGTGACAGGGAACATAAAAAATAATCCTGTAACATCTTATACTGTCAGAAAGTAAGAAAGAATTATAAATAAAGGGAAAAGAAGTGTGATGTATACAGAATACAGGAGCCAACCTAAAAACAGCTCCCAATGGCTAAAACAAAAAAATGTGAACAAAAATAAACAAATAATGATCGTTTTGGATTACCACCCAAAGAATAAAATAAATTTCCATGAGCCTATAAACATCATTCATAGGTTGAACAAAGAAGTAAATGATGGAGAATGGACTGATATTTCTTACAAAATAATTGCAACTAATAAATGTAGGGGAAAAAATGAGGGGAATATAAAATCACCATTAGAACATTCCCAACAATAATTGCAGCAGGCAAGATCCACTGATAAACACTAACTTACTGAGCAAAACTCAGGAGAAACTGGGTATTTGCATAGCCTCAAGGTATCTTCCCTCAAATATTTGTTAGTTATCATGGTGTCTGACTATGTCTACAAAATTTTTAATGTTCCTGCCTCTAAGAGCAGCTTAATTTTCTTCCCCTTGAGGATGGGCTCAACTATTTGGTTCTAATAGCATGTGAGAAGAGAAAAACAGTAACTTTTTAGTGGAGAAACCTAATACACACCTTCTTAACCAGGTCCAAGGTTAACAACTCGAATAGCATATAGTAGTGATATCACGCACACCCTGATCTAAAGCAACATAAAGGGCACATCACTCCTGTGATACTTTTCCCCCCAAATTTATAACATCACCTTAATGTAAAACCTCAGACAAAATCCAACTGGGGAACGTTCTACAAAATACCTGACCACTATTCAAAAGGGTCAAGGTTGTGAAAGATGCTTCATGCAGAAGCATTTCAAGGCACCTACTTGGCTGGTAGGTAGAGGAAATATTTTGAGAAACATAGAAGATAAGAAGACATGGCTACTAAAGGAAATGTGGAATTCTGAATTGGATCCCGGAATAGAAAAAAAATCAGTGGGAAAACTGGAGAGACCTGAACAGTCTGATTGTAGTTCAGACTATTGTACTGATGTTGACTTCTCAGTTTTGACAAATGGTTATCATTGGGGAAGCTGAGTGAAAGGGATATAGGAACTCTGTACCATCTTAATAATTCTTCTGTAAATCTATAATTATTTCAAAATAAAAAGGCTTTAAAACATTATGAATAATTTAATACCCTTAGACATTTTATTTAAAATTTATTGTGCTTTTGTTTTCTAGAAAGCTCTAATAAATTGAACAGATCTTTGGATGTTATGTAGGTAGAAACATGTGAACTTAACACCAGCCTGGGAAATTGAAGCCTTTGGTCCAACTTCCAGCCCTGCCAATGAGTATGATCCCCAGGCAACGTGGGGGTCTCTGGGACCCAATCCTTAACCCTTAAAATAAGGAGTTTGGATAATTTGACTCCTACACACCACTTCTATCATAAAAAAATAAATTAAAAAAAAACACAAAAAGGTAGTAGGCATAGAGCTCATGCTTCTAAAGAAAATGTAAAATTAAAATCATATTTTCAATTTAAATATATAGCAAGTAAACACAAATGTCAATAAATTAAATATTGGTTAGAGAGATTTGGAGCTCAGAGTGTTGCCAAGTTAAACTTGACTCATTCCCTACTGGGAAGGAAGCCAACCTATTTCTTACGAGTCACCATCTAGAAAGAAAAGATACATCCAAGCCAGTGGCTCCCAATAAGAGAAACTGGCCTGGCTGGGAAGGGGTGGTCAGCCTATCAGTGGTTGCAAGTGTGACGCCAGGGATGCCGTTCATGCAGAAGCATTTCAAGACACCTATTCAGCTGGTTAGGAGTAATAGCCGCTCTTTCACACATTGAATTGTTTAATTCCGACTTTTAAGTTAGATTATAAATCCATTCATTCAAGCATCACAATGCTCTATATTAAATGAATACCAAAAATGCCAGGAAGGAGTTTAGTATAATTGTCTTCCATACTGTTTGCAGTCTTTATTATAATATTTAGTCTGTTTTTCTCATTTACACAATTATCAGGGCTGCTATGGCTACACAATAAGGTCTTAGAAAATGAGGATTCTTTGCCTTCTAGATCCTGAAAGCAAGCTTATTAAGAATGACATAGGAAGAATCACAAGTATTCATTTTCTAAATTTCAGGGCCCTTTTCTACAAAGTCAAAGGGTACTATAAAATGTGTCAGGGAGCCACACATGCAGATCTTCACATTTCACTTGGAAGTCCTTATGGATTGCAAGTCTCTAAGTGGGTCTCTGTGAAAGGCGAGTATTCAGAGTGTCACTCTTTTCCCAAGAGAGCGCAGGTTTTGAGTGCAGAACATGTTACACTAATGAAGCCTTGTTGGCAGCTGGTGAGGAAAGCTCCTGGGCAGGCATAATGCATTTTCCCTAATACTATGTTAAAATGAGCCAAGCCGGAGCCGTGCTCCAACTACTTGGAAAGAAAACCAAAAGAGTATAAGTGAATAGGGTTTTTGTACTTATTTTGATAGAGTTTCAAACTTACAGAAAAGTTATAAGAACAAAACAAACAGCTCCTGCCATATATCCTTTACCCATACTGAATTATACAATTTGTGGCATACATATTGAATTTGTCTAGAATAATTTGAGACTATGTATATCCTGATCCTCATCAAACTTTGAGCCAGTAGTATTAGCATCCACTGATGATTTTTGTTCAAAGCAATGATTACATAACACTTGTGAAATGGTGATTTTTTCCAACTCAGTCATCCTCCGACATTTATTAGTTGGCATTCTGCTCCAAGGAAGAACCTATCTGCATCTTTTATTCATTCATTATCTCAGTATTGACTCATAAGTTATTTTATTCAGTGGTCTATAATTTATTACTACACTTATGTTGATGCTCAAATTGTCAAGTGAAGGCTTTTGCAAAGAGCGTTTGAGGCAAAGTGGGTTTTCCAAAATTTGTTTCAGAAGCAAATGGCTACTTTGCCTTCAAAACATTTTGAGGCCAAAAAAAAAAAAGTGTCCTCCTATTTGAACAGAAACACTAACAAATCTTTTCCCTGCTCAGAAACTCATGTCTAGACACATTACTCTTTCACGGCACAAAACCTCTGTTTTGCTCCCTACCCAGGGCTGCAGTTAATTACATGAAGAGACAGATGCTGAGCAGCCTAAGGCCTTCTCTGCTACCGCGGAGAGGCTGAGCCCCGCTCAACGAGCAGGTAGTGAGGGAAGACAAATGCTGTTTGACAAGGCAGCGTAGCCCAGCACCCAGGGATAGAAAACAGACGGGCCACTCTGTGTTCCCAAGCAAAGACAGAGAAATAGCAAGCAGATTGCTTCTGACAGAAATCATATCACAGCCGCACTTCCAGACAAAGTCCGTGTGAATGAAATGATACACTTTCTGTTTCCTATCTTCCCCTTTAACGAAAAGGGAGTATATCAAAGGTACATTGAAGGTGACAGCTCAATGCAAGGTGGTTAGAAAGATTTTATAAGCTTGGTTTCCCTTTGGAGATATTAAAGACTCAGCAACAGTTCATCGATTTAGATGCTGTGGCTATTCCTCTTGATTACAATGAATTTCCAGGTTCCTTAACCCTGCAACATAAGTACTCTATGTTCTGTGAAGGTTGTGTCAAAATAGAAAACTAAAGTCATGAGCAGTCTTTACATCACATGGAAAAAGAGAATAGTCTAATTTGGACTTTTCTAAAATTTATTAAGTAGTGATTAGCTGAAAAAGTAGTTTCCCAAATGTAAACTCATGCTAGAATATAGGCACAAGTTATTTTTAGAGACCACCTGATGACTTATTTGTATCTATTAATGGGTACAAAAATGACATAAAAATAAACATTTCTCCTCAACGAGTATACTTTGGAAAGGAAGTGATATTTTTATCCAATACATAAACAATCTTGCCATTGCTTTCCTTATTAATCATCAATGAATGTGAATTTAAAGCAATCCTATCAAGGCATAAATAAATTATTTTAATGTACTCTGTTTTGAACATTTTTGTTTTTCATTGGGTTCATGGAGAGTACTTAAATATTATGTCACAAAGACAATAAGTCAAACAATTAAACTAATGCATAAGTTCTAACCAACTGTTGTTTTCAGAAGTTAAAAAAAAATCCAATACAACCTGCTGTGAGCCCAACTGTTGGATGGTAGACCAACAACAATGATCATTCCCAAAGGAGGAGAGGGACACCAAACAGATATTCTGCAAGCTTCATTTCTCACCAGAAGGCTCAGAATAAGCTTTATGCAAAGATCAACAGTTTACTTTAGGAGAAGAAAATAGCAAGAAACTGACTCTCAAATTATACTACAAATTTGGTTGCTTTAAATAATCTTTCAGTTGTTCCTCTAATTTTCTTATACAGTGTCTCCAATTTTAGACAAACTGCAGTTCTATAAGTCAAAAGTTGTAAGGTTAGATTTTTGAAAGAAAGATTCTATTTTTCTCATAGAAATTAGATTGTAGTCAAAGAGTGTATTGTTGGCCAAAAACTCTCATCAGTCTGTTTTTGGCTTATCCCTTTTTTTCTTTGCTTGTTTGTCTTGTTTCTTAAGTTCCACATAGGATTGAAATAAGTGAAGGGGGTTAAGAATACAGGTATCATGATGAGTAGTGTAGAGAATTGTTGAATCACTATATTGGACCCATGAGACTAATATAACACTGTTAATTACTGGAATAAAAAAATATCACATGCCACCAAAATAATATCCTAAAAAGGGTTGTAACAACTATAAATTTCTATGACAATTTAGAATAGTAAAGTCATCCCCCATCTTAAGCAATTATTAATATGCTGTATATAATGATTATTCAAAGGGCCCTTGTGCTCTACACTTTATGAAATTAATTTGACTTAAAACTAATAGAATAGAATAGAATAGAAATTAGCAATATTATGCACCATTACTGCTGTCTTTTTTGAATTTAGATGGACTCTTTTTTCACATAATTTAGATTGCTCAGAAATCTTTAAAAATATATACAAGGGAATCTATACAAATGCATTCCTTCCTTTTTCTTCATAAAATTTTGTAAAGTTAATCAAATCATATAAATCACTCAAATCACAATTCATAAGTTCATAAGCTGCCTCAAAGTACTTTTGTAGGTGCTTAATAAGATTGTGGTTGGGGCCAACAATGGAACTACTTCCATGGTGGGGGTGGGGTGGGGCAGGATGGAGCATTTTAATAGTAAGAGCTGACCCAATAGTTCTCTCATTCATATTTCTTACCTCTGTAATTTATTTCTGTGGTTCCCAACCTCCTACAAAGATAGTCATGGGAACTAAAGTAAACTACTCAGTGTGAAACATGGGGTGCTGTGAAGCACATTAAAAAGACACTTAATAAGAATTTGGAGTCAGGAAAACCCTCCAGGAGGAAATGATACCACAGCTGACATCTAAGCCAAGACCTTAAGGACAAGTAGGAGTTAGTGGACAAAATTTCTATCCATTATAAGAACCTAATATAGAATGCCTGAATCAAAAGACTAACTTGCTGTCCTTCACATTTCACAGGAATGCAGTACTTAAGGGCTGGCCTGGAGATGATATGCTATAATAATTAAGAATAGAGTTAAGGTCAGACTTCCTGGGTTCAAATTCCTGTGTTCTTTCTTGATAGTAGAATAACGATGGGCAGGTATCTTTTATTTTATAGATAAGGGAACTGCATTGAAGCACAGAGAAAAGATAACAACTACCTTATGATTTAAGACAGATGTGTGTCCGAGGAGCATTCTAATAAGAATTAAACATGTGTTTGCCACTATTTTTATAACAACTACTAGCATACCTGGATGGAAGATGTATATTCAGTTCTTCCTAAACCCATCACACAAAAATTAAGAATATTAAAATACATATTGTCTTAGAGAACTGAGCTATCCCCTGGTATAACATAAGATGTTTTATATTCTCTAGAACAGCTGAGGGGGGGGGGAGATCTCAACATGGTGTTGATCCTCTCTAATGACAACTTCTTTGTTAGAGATGTTCTCCTTTCTTATCTCCATCAAGTGGCCCATCAAACCTGCACCCATCATTGTTTCTGATTGTTAGTCCACCTCTGGCAGTGAGGACTTCCTCGCACCACAGGGACAGTGTGGTCAGCCACAACACAATCCCATTAGTAGCCCAGACCTTCTATGTTACTTGCTGGACTACTTTCTGCTTTCTCTGTTCTTTACCCGGATCCTGGGACACAGAGGCAATAAAACACAGAGCTCTACCAACCCGTCATACCACATATTCACACAGTCCAACCTCAATAGGGCTTTTGCTGCTCTAAGCAATCTTTTAGTAACCTCAACTCATTTCAATTCAGTACAATTTAACAAAAATGTGCTGTGCAGAATAGTTTGTAAGGGAATAAAGGAAAACACTAAAATTAACCCACTCTTAAAGAACTTAGAGTCTATCATGAGAGCAAAATACATGTGACACATGCCTCAAAGGTGGTGTGGGGAAAATAATAAAGGAGTGCAAATCTTTTCTTCTCTCCTTTAGATCACCTCTTCAGTCTTCACCCTCAGGCAATAACCACAACTTATAGTTCACCAAGACTGTGGCTACATGATATAAACCCCTACAAAAACATTTTACACCATCTCCATTCATTTCTAGTTTCTGATACTCATTAACTTTTGTCTCGATTCTCTAAAATTTTTACTTTGATCTATTTCCTGATGCATATAAGGTATCTGCATATTTATCTCCTCCTTGGCCAATATGTTCAATTTTTTCTTCTTAGCCTTCCAACATACACATGACTCCTCTTCCAAAAAGAAATCTTTGGGCCTCCTGCCTTCTTATTTTCACTCAACCCATTTCACTGTCAAATCTTTCTACATTCCATTTCATCCCACATCTACAAACTTATTTCACCTACACTCTCAAAACTACTCTCTTGGGCATCACTAATGTCTTTATTATCAATCCAGTCAATAGCTTTTCCTCTATTCTCCCTTAACTTGATGTTCTATAGCTATGGATAGAGTATTATTCAATTCTTCTCAAAACTCTTAGCAGTTGTTAGCTTGAAGATACCACACAGGGATGGATCTGTTTTCAATTCTGCAACCAGTGCCTGTTAATTTGTTTGATGGTTCCCATTCCTCCTAATTGTGAATTACTTCCAAGGGTTACTTCTAAGTCCCCAGTCTTCCCTTTCAACAGATTCCCACAGAGAACACATACAGTAACCCTCCCCCCCTTATCCACAGATGATATGTTTCAAGACCCTCAGTGGATGCCTGAAACCACAGATTGTACCAAATCCCACATACTATGCTTTTTTATACATATATATGATAATATTTAATTTATAAATTAGGAATAGTAAGAGATTAACAGCAATAACTAAAAATAAAATAGAACAATTATAACAATATACTGTAATAAAAGTTGTATAAGTATATTTCTCTCAAAATATTTTATTGTATTTTACTCACGCTTCTTGTAAAGATGATAAAATGCCTAGGTGATGAAATAAGTGAGATGAATGATGTAGGCATTGTGACACACCATTAGGGTACTGCTGACCTTCTGATATATCATCAGAATCACCTGCTTGGAGACTGGACTTAACAATAGGAAACTAAAACCATGGAAAAGAGGGGACTACTGTACAGTCTCATGGCCAACCTATGGGCTGATGACTACCGAATTCCCCTTCCCCAGGGCTGTTGTCTCACAAGTACTCCCCCATCTACAACAATCTACCAAACAGAGCAGAAGCTCTGGGGTTAGACTACTTTCAACCCATCTTCCTGATTTGCTACTTTACTAGCAGTGTGTGATTGGAAATGATGTTTAATCTCTTGATTCCTCAGTTTTTTCATCTTTAAATTGAAGAGAATTATGATACCTACCTTGTAACGTGGTTGTGAGATTTAATAAGATTATCAATGAACAGACAATACTTTGGCTTGTGCATAATATGCACTCAGCAAATATTAGCTCTAACAATATCAATAGTAAATTAATGAAAGTCCGGGTTTAAAACTCCATGATTATAAATAAAAACTCAATGGTCAACTAAAGCAAAAGTCTTCATGATCAAATAAAGACCTCTCCAAGATTACTGTTGTCTAAAACTACCCTAGTCATTTATATTTAACATTAGTTTTCATATGCACATCTAGAAACCAAGTTCTATTTTCTTCAGTGATTCTCCATTTTGCTCCTTAGTGTTCATTGGTGCTTTTACCATCCCACCAAGGCCTTCACCTCACCATCCATCTTAAAGATCACAATACAGATTGAACTCTGTAGAGGGAGTAGCATCATGCCAGGATAGAGAACTTGCTTTATAACAAACTTTTATAAGATATTAAATAAGTTTCTTTAGGCTTCAGCTTTCTCATGTATTACCTCAAGGAAGCTGAATTATATTTTCTTTAAACAACTTTTAAAATTCAATAATTCTCTGAAAGACTGTTATCTTGTTTAAAAAAATACATGTACCATATAGTCAGAAAGAATAAAACAGAAGTCACATTATTAAGGAACTGAGATATGGGACAATAAAATGAGTTTCTAGGAAATTAGAAAAAAGGAAAGACTTCATCTCATTGATACCAAGAGATTAAGCAGGGCCTCTGATAGTGACATCTCTAACTCAAATACAAGTAAAGTAAAAGTAGACTTGGAAGTAATATTTCTTTGAAATAAGACCATTGAAAAAATAAATGCTGAGTGAGGATTCCTAACATTCCCCTGATAGTAAAAAGACTGCTTTCTCAATCTCCACAGACTGAAGACTGGTGAAACAACCCAAGAATGGGACATTCAGATCTGCAATTTTAGAGGTAGAACAATGGGACTATGAAAGTGGCTGGTGGATGATGGTTTATGAGATATTACTGAAAAGAAGGAGACGAAGGAACAGAGAAGCTGGGGCTGAATGGGTCCTTTGTGTACTCCTGCAGGTCATCTGATATAATGCAGAACTTGTGTTTATAGGAAAACTGTGATCCAAGTGCCTAAAGAGGATGTAACTTCATGTCGGTAAACAACAAAGTAGAAGTAGAGGGCAACCCTGCTCCTACATATGGCACATCCCTCTACAAAACTGGGGGTTTAATAAGACAATGGAGGAGCGATGGTCTAGAATCAGCAGTGAAAACTCAGAGCACAGAGGGTGCTGCCCCCAGCTCCCTTCCTCAGAGGGATGAACACACCTTCTCTGAGAAGGCTTAAAGCAAAGCAAAGTCTTCAGGGCATCATTGGATTCACTGAAGAAAAGTAGAAGAAACAGGGAAAAGGAAGAAGAGAATTTACTGACCAGGAGTTGGGAGTTCTGCAAGGTAAAACATGAGGCTTGGGAAGGAAGGGGATTAGGTCAAGGAGGAAATGCAGAAAATTAAAGTGTGAGAGAATGCTTCTAGTAGTTAACATTATAGGGATTCACACACACACACACACACACACACACACACACACACACACACACCAGTAGGAGGTGTGGTAGATTTAGTCCTAAAAGAAGGAGGGTATTGAAAGCCTCTTATAATTCACTAAGAGATGGAAGAGGGGAAGGGAACAGGTAAGTATGAGTGAGTCAGGAGCTCCAGCATGGACTTGGCTAAAAGAGCTATGTAGGTGTTTTAAATGTTTCTTCTTATTTGTTGTTATATTTTTCATGTGTGACAGCTTCTTAGAGTAGATACTCCATCTTCTGTTTCTTTTGTGTCACATATAGCACTCTACATACAAAAGACATTATACCAAACTGCCAGTTTGAGGAAGACAATGGTTTTAGATTCAAGGAAACTGGGGTGCTTGTAAGTGGAAAATAACAAATTGCACTGAAATGACCATGAACTATGTTGCCTGTCTTTATAGGCAAGACTGATCAGGCATGTTTAAACTAGGAAGAACAAGGGAATATTTTCATATAACTAAAATAATAATAATAAATAAAACTGAGAGCTTCATGCTTAATATAAATGTTTCAAATGGCAATTTTTCAGTGATATAAGAAAAAAAATCACAATGAAAGGGGGACAATTAACACATGAACCCAGAACATATGAGTGGAAAAAGCAATGATGAAATTGTTAAAAGTAATCACTTCCTTATTCAGGATATACAGAAACAAAAATACTGTTACTGCAATAATACTAGATTTCAGAAGTTAAATGAAACCCATGCCTAATAAAAAGAATATATAACAAGACTTTAATTTGTTGCAGAGCACATTATCATTTTTAAGGAAAAATGCTTTATACAAAATAATTACAAATCCAAAAAAATTAGAAGTTCACCTTTATCCTGTAAAAAAGATTTATTTAGTGTTTTCAAATAAATAAGAACTTAAGGTATATGGTTTCTATCCAAGATCTTTAGTTCTTCCTCTAATTATACAGGTTTTTTGTAAGCCATAAAGGTCTGTTCCAAGTATCAATGATATCAAAGATGCATTAGTTTTTTATTGTTGTGTAACAAATTATCATAAATTCAGCTGCTAAAAGTATCACTAATACGTATTATCTTATAGTTTCCATGAATGTGGAGTCTAGGAGTAGCCTGACTGGCTCTTCTAGTTGGGATCTCATAAGGCTGCAATCAAGATACTAGCTAGGGTGTGTTTTCATCCAGAGGCTTGACTGGGGAATCCACTTTCAAGGTCTTTCAGGGTATTGGCAAAATTCCTTTTCCTGCAACTGCATGAGTAAGGCCCTTTCAGACGCTACTTACAGTTCCCGGCAGCATGGCCCTCTCCACAGAGAGTTCATATTATAGCAGTTTGCCTCTAGAAAGCCAGTAGGAGAGTTTCTTCCTCTACTCTAATATAGAGTCTCATATGTAATGACATCTCATCATTTTTTCCATATTCTATTATTTTTTAATGTTTATTTATTTTTGAGAGAGAGACAGAGACAGAGCATGAGCAGGGGAGGGGCAGAGAGAGGGGGAGACACAGATTCCAAAGCAGTCTCCAGACTCCAGATGTCAGCACAGAGCCTGATGTGGGGCTTGAATTCACAAACTATGAGTCCATGACCTGAGCCGAAGTCAGACACTTAACTGACTGAGCCACCCAGCTGCCCCATATTCTATAATTTATAAACTAGTCCCAGGTTCTGCTCACACTGACAGGGCAAACAGAGCATGACTGTGAGGGCTACATTATGGTGTGTCCCTCACAAAAGACAAACTGATCTAACCAATTCTCTTGTAAAAAATATTTTTAGTGAGTAGTAATTTAAATGTTTTGTATGTAAGCATTAAATATTTTTATCTCAAAGAAGTCTCAAAAGCAATCTATAATAAAAGCAATCTATAAAAACTCTTAAATTTATGAATATTCACATTTTCAAGCAATTCCATCAGAACATCTCTAACCCAGAGCTACTGTTTTGAATATGAATTCTTAAAAGTAATCTTCAACTAGTTCTATTTTTTGGCCTTCATTATGAATATGAGAGATATTCAGATTATATAAACTAATACTAATACCTGTTTTACTATTAAAAAACCTACTACACAAATGCATAGATCAATGGAACATAGTAGAGTCCAGAAACACAACCATGTGTGTGGAAACGTGATATATGACAGAGATGATGTTAGAATTTTTAGTGAGGAACTAATGGGCTATTCAATAAATGATGCTACAGCAGTAAAATTCTACAAAAAATAATAAATTTCTTATACTATCCTATTTAGTTGAAATATTTTATATTTATAAAACAAAAAATATTCTACCTTATTATTATAAGTATGCATGTGCACACAGACACACACACACACACACACACACACATCTATTCTAGCTTGATTAAAACCTAAATGCACTCAGACCAACTTTAAAATACTTAGCACAAGCCATAAAATAAAATATTGATAAATCTTACTGACTTTTTCAAAATTGTTTTTTTCTTTAAAAAATTTTTAATGTTTATTTTTGAAGACGGGACAGAAGAGCCTGAGTGAGAGAGAGAGAGAGAGAGACAGAAACTGAAGTGGGCTCCAGGCTCTGAGCTGTCAGCACAGAGCCTGATGTGGGGCTTCAACTCACAAACCATGAGATCATGACCTGAGTCAAAATTGGAGGCTTAAGTGACTGAGCCACCCAGGCGCCCCAAATCTTACTAATTTTTAAAAAATCTAGGGCTGCCTGGGTAGCTCAGTCGGTTAAGTGTCTGACTCTCCATTTCAGATCAGGTCATGAGCTCATGACTCCGTGGGTCCCATAACCACATGCGGTTCTGCACTATCAGTGTGGAGCCTACTTGGTATTCTCTCTCTCTCCCTCTTTCTCTGCGCCTCTCCAAATTGTGCTATTTCTGTCTCTCTCAAATTAAATAAATAAACTTAAATATATATTAAATACATATACACATAATTATATATGTAATATATACATAACATTACATAATTGTGTATAATTAAATATTAATATTTATATTAATGTAGATTATATATATATATATATCTGTTCAGGGCATCTGGGTGACTCAGTCCATTAAGCATCTGACTTTGGCTGAGGTTGTGATTTCATTTCATGGTTCATGGGTTTGGGCCCCGCATGGGGCTCTGGGCTGACAGCTCAGAGCCTGGAGCCCACTTTAGTTTCTGGGTCTCTCTTTTTCTCCCTCCCCAGCTCACGCTCTGTCTCTCTCTCTCTCAAAAATAAATAAGCATTAAAAAATTTTTAATCTGTTCAACAGAGATATAAAAACAAGTTTAGGAAAAAATATTTCCAAAGCATAGTAGGATTACTCTCTAAAATAACATAAATAACTACCACCAATCAATAAGAAAATAGAAACTTAATAGAAAATAGGTAAGGATAGGGTGCCTGGGTGGCTCAGTCAGTTAAGCATTGGACTTTTGATTTTGGCTTAAGTCATGATCTCAGGGTTTGTGAGATCAAGCCCTTCATCATGTTCTGTGCTGACAGCACCAAGCCTGCCTTGTGCATGCTCTCTGTTTCTCTCTCTATATATATTCTTTTATAATAAATAAACATTTTAAAAAGAATAGGTAAGGATATAAATAAGCAATATACAGAAAAGGAAACAGGCATGACCAATGAATGTGAAAAGATGCTCCACTTCACTAGTAGTCTGAAAAGGGAAAATAATAATAATACTATTAATAATAATAATGTACTATTTTACATCTATAAGATTAGCAAAAATCAAACTGACAATATGTCATCCCTTATGCTGCAAATAGAACCATCTTAGAAAATTATGTGACCATACCAAATAAACTTGAAATTATTTGTGCTCTTTACACTTTCAAGTATACACCCTAGAGAAACTCTTGTATTCACACACCAAAGACTGGTCAAGGAATATTCACTGTAATACTATGCTGTAATTAGAACTAGTAATAAACATCAAGTAATATTATGTAGCAGATACCTTTATATTCATCATCATAGATAAACCTCAAAAACATGATGCTTAGCAAAGAAAGAAAATTATAATATGTAATAATGAAAAATTGCAAGTTGCAAATGTCTACCAAAGCAGAACAGATAAATTGTGCTATAGTCACAATCATATAGTAATTAAATTTAATTAGAGATAAATTTATAAATATAGATAAGTCTTAAAAATGTATTTACTCCTAAAAGCAAGAAATAAAATAGTATGTTCACCAGGAGATCATTTGTATAAAGATTGAAAACATACAAAACCATATCATATGTTGTTTCTAGAATAATAATATGCATGCATGTAAATAACATGCATTTGAAAAATGAACACTAATTCAGAATAGAGGTATAATCTGGAGAACAAGGGGAATGTGACCAGAGAATGAAACATTGGGATCGCCAAATATTGCAGTAATTTGTAATTTCTATAATTTGTAATTTCTGTGATTTCTGAAGTATGCTGTATTCTTTTCTGTGTGTTTGAAATAGCAGCAATGTCAACAATAGCCAAAACATGGAAGGAGCCTCAATGTCCATCACCTGACGAATGGATCAAGAAGATGTGGTATATATTCACGATGGAGTACTACATGGCAATGAGAAAGAATGACATATGGCCATTTGTGGGAAAGTGGATGGACCTTGAGGGTGTCATGCTGAGTGAAGTAAGCCAGGCAGAGAAGGACAGAAACCATATGTTTGCACTCATAGGTCTAACAGGAAAGCAGGAGAGACCTAATGGAGAACCAGGGGGAGCGGAGGAGGGAGAGAGAGTTGGGGAGAGAGAGGGATGCAAAACTTGAGAGACTATTGAATGCTGAGAATGAACTGAGGGTTGAGGGGGAAGGGGGAGGGAGGAAAAGAGGTGGTGGTGATGGTGGAGGGCACTTAAGGGGAAGAGCACTGGGTGTTGTATGGAAAACAATTTGACAATAAAATATTATGG
>NC_043710.1:29046163-29182769 GCF_006229205.1 Suricata suricatta | reverse complement strand
CAGGGGGAGCGGAGGAGGGAGAGAGAGTTGGGGAGAGAGAGGGATGCAAAACTTGAGAGACTATTGAATGCTGAGAATGAACTGAGGGTTGAGGGGGAAGGGGGAGGGAGGAAAAGAGGTGGTGGTGATGGTGGAGGGCACTTAAGGGGAAGAGCACTGGGTGTTGTATGGAAAACAATTTGACAATAAAATATTATGGGAAAAAAAGAGAAATATTTCATAATAATTGTTAGAAGAATAAAACTATCAGATCTTTCCCCAATATTTTTTTTAGTTCCCTTTCTGTCCTTTGTCCCTTCTAATATGCTTTTTTTTTTGCTCTTTCTCTCCTAATTTTTAGTATTGAAAATAATGAATAACCTTTGGATTTCAAGGTCACTTGGGTGGGGACATTTAATATTTAAAGACATTCTAAATGAAGATTTTTTTTTTACTTTAGTAAATTTTTATCAAGTGGCAAGTTCCATAAAAGAGAAATTGTCTCTTGTTATTCTTTCTCTTTTGTCCCAATATATGGCAATAGGTCTATATATGCATAATATATGTACCATAAATATTTGTTTTTACACATCTTGGAAAACAAAATCAGCACTTCTGAACTTAAAGTATTCAGATCTTCATGGCCATTTTTTAAAAAATATTTTCATTATTTTACCATATAAAAAACAAAAATAAAGGGCCTACTGATCTTTATCTGCTGTTTCATATACACAGTAGACTATATTCACAGGAAAGTACGAGAACATTACTGAAAACAATGGTTTCAAAACTATAGAACAATTCTTTAACTGATATTTACACATAATTGAATATTTGTTTATGAATGATACACATGCACACACTTAATGCACATGTAATTATGTACTTAAAATTTTTATGTTTTTGATAGAATAGTGCTAATGGTCCATTCATTTTTGTCCACAAATGAGCCTAAAAAAAAAGGGAGATAGCAACTCCAAAGAGGAATATTTTTAGTGAGTCTTATTTAAATGACACAAGGAAACATCAGAGCAGGGAATAATTCAGGAGACACCACTGTCCAGTATGCTTGTAGTAGACAGTCCCTAAGACCGTCCTGAAGATCACTCCTCCCGATATTTACATTCTGAGTAGTTTTTCCTGTTATAGACTGAATTTCACCCCTCTAAATTCATATATTGAAGCCTTAATCCTCAATGTGACTGTATTTGGAAATATGGCTTCTAAGGAGGTAGGTTAAATGAGATCATAAGGGTAGGAACTTAATCCAATACAACTAGTGTCCTACGGAGAAGAAGAGACACCAGATCTTTCTCTCTCTCCTCTCTCTCTCTGCATGCACATAAAGGCCATATAAGGACACAATAAGAAGGTGGCAAGCAAAGAAGTGAAACCTCAGCAAAAATGGAATTTTCCAGAACATTGATTTTGGATTTCTAGCCTCTATAATGTGAAAAAAAAATTTCTGTTAAGTCACCAAGCTTGTAATGTTCTGTTATGGCAGTCTGAGCTGACTAATACACCTCCCTCATTGTACCATGTTTGATCTGTGAGATCAATAGAAAATGGCAAAAGTGCTGGTATTCCACTTCTACGGCTTTCTCTCTTTCTCTGATCACTCACCCTGGGGGAAGTCACGTGAAATACAGTAATGAACATTATAAAGAACCCCAGGCAGCTAGAAAATGATGTCTACTGCCAACAGTCACATGAGTAAACTTGGAAGCAAATCCTCCTGTTCCACTGAAGCCTTCAGATGACTAACCCCTTGGCTGGTATCTTGACTACAACCTCATGAGAGACCCTGTGCTAGATCATAAATTTTCATTGTTCTAAGCCCTGCATCTGGTCTAAAGGTTTGTGTCCCTCCAAATTCATATGTTGAAATCCTAAACCTAAATGTGACAATGGGGGGGGGGTGTTGGGAAATGATTAGATCATAAAGACAAAATCCTCATGAAAGAGATTAGTGCTCTTCTGAAGGAGGCCACACAAGAGAGCGCCCTAGCTTCTTCTACCACGTGAAGATACAATGAGAATTTTGCGACCTGGGAAAGATCTCTCGCCCTAATCTGGTACATCCAGCTTCCAGAAATGTAAGAAATAAGTTTCTGTTGCTTATAAGCCTTATAAGGCTGTTCCAGCAGCCAAAGTGGACTCAGACAGTTAATTTAGGGTAGTTTTTTACTAAGCAATAACATACCACTTTATTCAAAACCAGCTTACAAGTTTGCATCTAGAGGCATCTGGGTGGGTCAGTTGGTAAAGTGTCTGATTTTGGCTCAAGCCATTGTCTCGCAGTTTGGGGTTCAAGCCCCATGTTAGGCTCTGTGCTGACAGCTCAGAACCTGACACCTGCTCCAGATTTTCTGTCTCCCTCTTTCTCTCTGCCTCTCCCCCATTTGGCACTCTCTCTCAAAATAAATAAACACTAAAAAAAAAAGCTTGCAGCTAAATTTATCTGTTTGAAATGATGCCAATCATTTTATCCCATGATGGTCAATAATCACTGCCCTCACTATAATCTTTCATATTCTTCAAGCAATCAGATGGAAACACAACCATAAGGAGTTGAATCAGTGGTATTTAGTTTTACACCAGCAGTGATTTTAAGAAAATCTGACATCTTAAGATTTAGTTATCTTCTACCTACCAATATTCCAATATGGTAGACGAAAACTGTTTTAGGTGATCCTCCATTGTGATTTATCTCATTCATTATCCCAAAGTTTAATAAATATATTACAGCCTCCCCTTAATTCTATTTTAGCTATATTTAAGATACCAGAAGATACTAGAACATCCTTTTTTTTTTCTGTTTTTTTTTTTTTTTGGTGTTGTTGTTATATAGTTAAGGCCTTTTCTTACTGTTAAACAAACTTTTAGCCATATTGAAAATTGTTTCCCTGTAATAATGGGTTTTCACTGAAATGCTTCATTTTTTTCTTTTCTCCTACTCATCAGCTGCTCTTCTGTTTCCTTTCCTCCAGCTGCTTATGTTATTACATGCGTAATTTTCCTTTTCTCTTGTTGATCTTCTTTCCCTCTGACATTTTCCTCAAAGCAACAACCCCATCTGATTGCATGGGTTTTAAAAAGGAGCCATATTTTTCTTACTGTTTTTATGGGTTTTGCCTTTTCATAATGACCTTCTGAAATGACTTATGCATGCTTGAACTCTACTTTAGAGATAAATGCAGAAACTTTGGAAACAAGGATTGTTATTGCAAGGATATGTATGTGGCAGTATGAATAACAGGATGCACAGGTCCGTAATAATATGACTTCTAATGTCAGTATTCAGAAGGAATGGTTATCTGTAATATGTTTTTATCAATACTGCAGTTAAAGTTAGGGTACAAAAGGGTTTCCAGGTAGGTGAAGCCAACTGGATGTCAGCCATTGTGCAAAGAGCCCTTGGAGATTTTAGTGGTAGAAATTAAGAAGCAAGGCCACACTAATTCTGAGAACATTAACTGATCAAGACAATCGAAGCTGTTAGAGGTATACTATACAAGCAAAAGCCAAATTATATACTCATTAAAACACTCTCTGTGTTCTTAAATATCTTACTATGGAAAACTGCATGTAGATATTAATATTTTTGAAGTAAAAACAAATTGAAGAATAGTGAAAAGAGGGTGATTGAATTTTAATTTCATATCTGTCACTTTTTAGCTGAAAGACCTTGTGTTGGTCACTTAGTTTCCATAAGCCTCAGTTTCCTTGGTTGGAAAATGGAAATAATAATAATACCTTCCTTAAAGAGTGGTTATAATGATGAAATGAGACAATGTACGTGTGGCATATGGAAAGTGCTTAATTAATGGCAGCTCTTTTAAATTCCTCAAATTAGTGGTGAAAAGGAGAGTAGCATGCATAAGAAAAAAGTATTAGATTTCCCTCTGATGACATGAACATAATGTATTTTTCTCCCATTAATTCTACCATGAAGTGTTTGTGCTAAATTGCTATGTTCACCATGTTTTCCATTATATAATGTTTAACACAGTGACATCTATAAAATCATTTAATGATGGAGGAGATTGACATATAAAGTAACTGGAGTACAGAAGGTGAATCATATATAAAGTGTTATGTGAACCCCTTATCAGACATATTTTTGCAAATATCTTCTACATTTGATAGGCTGCCTTTTTGTTTTGTTGATGGTTTCCTTTATGGTACAGAAGCTTTCTGTCTTGGTTAATTTCCAAAATATATAAAGCACTTGAATTTCAACAGCAAAAAAAAAAAAAAAACAATAATAATAACCCAAATAAAATGAGCAGAGGGCTTGATAAGACATTTTTCCAAAGAAGAAATAACACAAATGGCCAACAGATATATAAAAAGATGATCATCATCACTAATGATCAGGAGGATGCAAATCAAAACCACAATTAGATTTCACTTTACATCTGTCAAAATGACTAGAATCAAAAGTACAAGAAATAACAAATGTTGGTGAAGATGTGGAGAAAAAGAAACCCTTGTGCACTATTGGTGGGAATGCAAATTAGTGCAACCACTGTGGAAAACAGTATGGAGGTTTCTCAAAATGTTAAAAATAGAAATACCATATGATCCAATAATTCCATTACTGGTAATATAATCAAAGAAAATGAAAACACTAATTTGAAAAGATGTATGCGTCCCTATGTTTATTGCAACATTATTTACAATAGCCACAATATGGAAGCAACCCAAGTGTCCATCCATAGAAGAATGGATAAAGAAGATGTGGTATAGATATAAAGTGGAATATTACTCAGCCATAAAACAGAATGAGATCTTGCCATCTGCAACGACCTATAGGATATAATGGTAAGTGAAATAAGTCAATCAGAGAAAGACAAATATCATACGATTTCACTCATATAGAAAATTAAACAAAACAAATGGACAAATAAAGAGAAAAAGAGACAAAAAACACAAGCTCTTACACATAGAGAACAAACTGGTGGTTGCCAGAAGGGAGGTGGGGAAGCAGGAAAAGGATGAAATAGATTAAAGGAGAGTAAAAGTATGCTTACCTTGATGAGCACTGAGAAATGTATAGAATTGATGAATCACTATATCATACACCTGAAACTAATATAACACTGTATGGTAATTATACTTGAATAAAAAACAAAAATAAAACATAGAAATTGTTTTCTAAATACTGAAAATGGATTGACTATGTGACTTAGATTGGGGTGGGTGGCATCAAAGAAGGTTCGACAATGGGCATTTGAATTGGGTCTCTAATGAAGAGTAGAGGGAATCACTCAGTGGACTAGGGATAGTGGCAGGGATAGCATGTGTAAAGGCCCCTAGGCTTGAAACACCAAGACGTATGTCAGTGGTGCCCCAAATTGCCTGCAATTGAAATCACTTTGGGACCTTAAAATATAGAGGTGCCTGTGTCCCATCCCTAGAGACTGAGACTTAATTGCCTGAGTTTGGTCTTGGTTTTGAGATGTTTAAAGGACAACCAAGCAATTTCAGTATGCATACAAGTTTGGGAACCATTGGCATATTAATTTTCTATAGTTATGTATGGCTGAGTATAGGAAAAATAGTGAAAGATGAACATGAAATGCCATGCATTAGAATTTGTACTTTGTACTCTACTCTTGATATTGTTTGATTACATAGTCCTATAATTTAAAATTTTGGTGTGCACCCTATAACGTGTATATGCATTTATTCATTAATACATACATATTTTCATATACAATGTAGAATATTGAATATACAATATGGATATATTTATATACAAAAGTACAAATAAAAATGATTAACAAAAGAATAAAACAGTATTTTAAATAATTTTATTTACTAATGGTTAAAAAATCTTCTCTCACTAAATCATCTTTGAAATGTTATTTTTGTTTAAGCAATAAGAGAGGATATGCTTCATTATTTGTGATAATCTTTGGTATTCATAGATATTCATAGTCTCTTTTTTTGCAGTGGTTAATAACTTGGTTTTAAGAATTTTTATACCTAAAGCCAAATTTCTCCAAACAATGTAGATACAAATGGAATAAATGCATCGTTGGCTGAACATACTGAGTCATTTTTTTCAATTTTCAAGCTCATAACCAATTATTTAAGAATTCTTGTTACACAAAAAGAACGTTTGTTAATATTTGGCTAGCAATTTTTCAACTTGCCCTACTGTCTATCATTTGATCATACACATTATCAGACAGCATTCGTTTTTTTTAACAAATAAGCTCAAAACACATTGGATTTGAATTTTGGAATATTTTTAAACAAGCTAAAAAATATATTTTTGTGCTTTTAAGTGTATTTTGAAACATTGAGGAAAAGGACAGTGTCCACCAGACAGAGAAGATGAGAATCTCACTCTGAGTAAAAGAGGCATGTTCATTGAGATTTAACACAGATCTAGTGAACCTGATTAGGCTCATAAGTGCCAGACACCCATAAATCTCGCAGGTCCCTCATTTACTTATGTTTTTGGCAACAACCTTGTGTGCTACATATCTCCATCTCATTGTCGCACCTGAGGAAATATTAGCTCACAGTGAGGTAGTAACTACATTACCAACAATGAGGCAGAAAGGTTTGGGACTAGACAACTGAGAAGAGCAAAAAAGGCTTGCAAAGGCTACTGAGAGACCATGGGAAGTGAAGAACATCTTCTGGAGCTGTTCAGATGTGTTTAGACAGCGTGAACTTGTGGTCGGAGGTATTTAGTATATTTTGTGGCTTTCTTCCACCTGTTGGCAATTCAAGAGTAAGAGAGAAATTAGACAGAGGGGATGGAGAAATCAAGAGACTGGAGAATTCCAAGATATAGGGAAAGCAGCATTTGTAATAGTTTTCCTAATGTTATGGGTTTTACAGATAAGGAACCCAAGGAAGGCTCTGTGCTGAATTGGAAGAAGGATGAAAATACGAAAGCAGAGGATACAGTGAGGGCTAGGTGTGTGATAGGAAATACAAGGTGGTTGGGAAGGGAGATACTTTTAAAAAGCAAAATCATGTTTTCTTTTATTTTTTAATTTATTTTTGAGAGACAGAGAGAGACAGCATGATCAGGGGAGGGTCAGAGAGAGAGGGAGACAAAGAATCTGAAGCAGGCTCCAGGCTTTGAGCTAGCTGTCAGCACAGAGCCTGATACGGGGCTTGAACACACGAACAGTGAGATCATGACCTGAGCCGAAGCCGGAAGCCAGACGCTTAACTGACTGAGCCACTTAGGCACCCCAAAATTACGTTTTCTTATTCAGTAAACCTGAGACTGAATCCTGACTTGGCCAGTTGTTTTGTGACCTTAGAAAGTTACATAACCTCATCTACAAAATGGGAGCTACAATAATACAGCCTCACTGAGTTGTGTGGTTTTTACAGAAAAAGCTTGACAGGTATAACTGCTCAGATATACAGAAAGAGCTCAATAAATTATAGGTGCTATCATTATTATTATCACTATTATTACTGCATTTTCAGAGATAGAAGGACTTGAAGATGATAGCCAAAGTGTGGCAGAGCTAATGGATGGCCAAAGTTGGTGGAGATAAAGGTTCTTGAAGGGAAAAATCTTAAGAGCTAGGAGGCTAAAACACATGGTTTTAGATTGCGATAAATTCTATGAAGAAATAAACAGGGTGATGTGATAAAGAGCATGAAGGTGGAATAGTGAAGGGGCTTTGAAAGTTGCCAACAATGGTGGCCAACAAAGGAAAAGCTTGTTTTCAGATTTTTTCCATAAATTACGTCATTTCTTACAGGGTATAATAACATAATTGGTATGATAGTTTAGAAAAATAAAAAACAGATCATGTCATACCCCATTTAAATATTTTCTTTTCCCTTAAAATAAAATCAAATCCAAACTCTTCACCAGGTCTATAAGGTTCAGATCTCCATCCTCAGCTCTACTGCTCTCCCACTAGCTCTTTCTGCTCTAGCCAAATCTTCAGCTTTTCTGTTTTTAGAATAAACCAAGCTCTTTCTTGCCTTAGGCTCTTTGCTAATTTCTCTGCCCAGAACACATTTTTACCCCCCTCATCTGCCTCTGGCTCCCACCTCCTATTCTGTTTTTGCATCACTAACAATTTATCAGTTCAGATCTCGCCTTCTTGAGGAACCTTTCCTAACCAAACTATCTAAAGCAGCACCTCCTCCTCCAGTCACTCTGGATTCCATCTCCCTTTTAACTCCTTCCTAGGACATATCATAGTCTGTGAGCATGTTAATTTTTACTCTTCAAGTACCAAGAGAATTATAGGAGGATATGAATTTTGCTGCTGTTTTTCATTGTTGAAGCCACAATACTGGTAACATCTGGTAAATGAAAACATTCAATAAGTATTGCCATTTGAATATATGAATGATGAAAATACAAGAAAAGAAATCTTCATCTGTAACATCAATGAATAAAACATTTGGTTCTCATTCTCCCAACCCCCAAAGCCAGACAACCTCACAGACCCTTTGGAACATTATTTTAAAACTGTAATGGTCTTTCATTGACTGATGATTTCCCAGGTAATATAATTTTGTTCTCATAAATATAGCTTCCACATCTCTGCTGGAAACCAGTACCCAAAATAATTGTTAAGAAATACATTAGAAAAGACAGGAAGGTTTGTCCCCAGTCATTAGATCAAATCTAGACTCTCAATCTGCTAGATTCCCAAATTCAAAGGTGTAGAGGTAATCTTCAGCCGCTTCTCTTTCTCCATTTTCATCACTTTAAATGTATAACTTGAAAATATCTCAGATTCTTCTGTAATGGAGTAGGCTCCATGCCCCACATGGGGCCCAGATTCACAACCCCAAGATCAAGAGTCACATGCTCCACTGACTGAGCCAGCCAGGTGCCCCATCTTTTATAATTTTTTAAAGTAAAGAAGTAGGGAAAGTCTTTCTAACTCTCACACAAAATCCAAGTAAATTTTTGCATGGAAACTTCCATAAGTCAAAAGAGAAACATTAGTCTGGGAAAATTTTTGTAACTTAAATCACAAAGGACAACTCTCCCAGTGTATTAGAAACTCTTACAGTAAGAAAATACCAACATCTCAGTAGAAAACTGGGCAAAGATATTAAGAGTTCAAAAAATGGGAAACCTAATTTAACATATGAAAAGATCAAATTCACTTAAAATAATAGAATTGCAAATTAAAATTATATCAAAAGATCATTTTTTATATTACCATTGACAAAGGTTCAAAGTTGTATAATATTTAGTATTAACAAGGCTATGTATGGAACAGGTACTTTCATATGTTGCTGGAGAACATGTATATTGTATAGTATCTTTAGGAAACAAGTTAGAAATATCTATAAAAATCACTTACATACCTTATCCCATCTACTTGAAAAATAGTTTGCCTTATTCCATTTACTTTAGAGAAATGTATCTCAATATATTTATACATAAGTGCGATGAACTAAGTACAAGGTTAATCACTGTAGCACTGACTTTAAAAGCAAAAGGTTAGGAATAATCTAAATGTCCTCTAGTTGAAAGCAACTGAAATTATGATACATTCACATAATGGAAAAATGTGCATCAAGAAAAATGAAGGAGTATGTTTTTTTAAAATGTTTATTTAAAAATTTTTTTTAATGTTTTTATTTATTTTTGATACAGAGAGAGACAGAGCATGAGAGGGGGAGGGTCAGAGAGAGAAGGAGACACAGAACCGGAAGCAGGCTCCAGGCTCTGAGCTAGCTGTCAGCACAGAGCCCAACGCGGGGCTCGAACCCACGAATGTGAGATCTGACCTGAGCCGAAGTTGGCAGCTTAACCGACTGAGCCACCCAGGCGCCCCAGGAGTACTTTTTTTATTGATATAGAAAAATCTCAAACATGTGCTATAAAGTGAAGAAAAGAAAAGTGCAAACAGTATATGGAATATTATCATTTGTGTGAAGGGAATGAGGCACATATTCATATTTCTCTGTTTATGCATACAAAAATCTCTGGAAAGATCAACACTGACTTTGGTGGGTGTGAGACTGGCTTGGTGGAGAAGGCAAGGGGCAGTGGCAGTAGGGAAATATTAGTAAACAGTTGTTTGAAACTTTTATTTTTGAACCATGTGAACTACCTATTTAAAAATAACAAATTTTTAAAATCTGGTGGTGAGGATAAAATGTAAGCATTGAAAGTACTTCCCAATAGCTTTCCTCTTGAATAACTTTGGGAGCCTCGGTGGCTTCCTGTTACTATTAAATGCATAATAAATAATAAGTAAATGTTGAATATATGTGTGAGGGAATAAAATGAGTCCATTCTTCACTGAGTTATTCAAGGCCTTTCATCAGTTGAGTCTACTTGATCAGCTTGATTTATCTCGGAGACAATCACTCCAGTTTTACAGTCCCTATATACATATTCTCACATTCTTACCCTTGCTAATGGGGTTCCCTTCTTTTTTTGTCAATCCAAATCCCACCTTTCATTTAGAACACAGCCTCACATCCACCTTCTGAGGGGCTAAAACAACAGAAATGAAAACAACTCAGTTCAGGAGGCTAAAAGTCTGAAATCAAAGTGTCAACCGGGTGATGCTCCTTCTGAAACTTGTAGGGGAGAATGCTTTCTTGCCAATTCCTAGCTTCTGGCAGTTTGCTGGCAATCTTGTTGTAACTTGGTTTCCAGCTACAGCACTTCAGTCTCTGCCTCCATTATCACAGTGTTCCTCCCTGTGTGTCTGTCTCTCGCTCTTTTCTCCTCTTCTTACGAGGACACCAGTCATATTAGTGTCCTAATTACCTAGTTAACCCCATCCTCATTAACTATGGCTTCATTTTAACTTGACTACATTTGCAACTATTCCACTTCCAAACCAAGTCCCATTTACAGGTCCTGGGGGGTTGGAAGTTGGGACACAATTCATATATTCTTGGGACAAATTTTAACACATAAAAGCTTCTCTAGCTGAAGCCACACTGTTTTTGGATTGTTTCCCCTAATGTTAAATTCTATAGCACATTGATCTGCACCCTTATAGTCTCTCTTGTTTAATAACTAGTTCATCTAATATTTTAAAGGTTTTATCCAGTTATATATTACATATATAATATGTAATACATATGTATTGAAATCCATACATATTATGCACACACACACACACACACACACATTATGTCTCTGAAGCTAGATTATAAGTACCTCAAGGGCAGCAAAATACGCTTTTTTCCTATCTTTGTTGGGCCAGGTCCTAGATACACAACAGGAACTCAAAAACGACTAGGTGAAGGATTGGATGTATGATGCCCTAGAAGGCAGACACAGTGACTTTTACAGATTTTAACAATCATTCATCCATCAAAACAACTTTTCAAATTGCCGAGAGGAGGCTCCTTGAGTCACTCAGGGTGTGAGAATCCAAAAGTAGCATTAGCTCATCAGTGCCACACAGCAAAGGCTCCACTTGAAGGAAGGATCAAGATCAATAAACAATAGATTTGGTCCCAAGAATGGAGGTAATTGCATGGCAGGGAGGCAATCTAGTCTTCAGTTTCATGTCCAGCTGTCCAGATGCAAGGCAAGTCCCTGCCTTAGTTTATAATTATGGACAAAGAAGTTATCGTTAGATTTATGTTGTTTTTCCTCAAAATACATGCATATATTCACATGTATGTATATATGTGTAATATATGAATTGATTTCTGATTAAAATAAAAGCCTGGTATTTTTTCAGGCATTTAAGCCAAAAGATCACAGTAGGATATGAACAGCAGTACAATATGGTAATTGGCTGCTGTCTCAGTTTCATCATAGGCAATCAAAGGCTCATGGTGGAGCAAGAAACAATGAGAAGACACTTAGTAAGTGCAAGAAAAGTAAAACAGAAGGGAAGGGCTGAACAAAGAAGAGAAACACTTAAAGAGAAAATCCAAAGAGGAAAACAATTAGCCCAAATACCTAATCTAGGAACACATAATTATGTACTTCATAATAATTACATACAAATGGGTCATATTTGTAGAAAGTTGACAATGTATGCCATTGTGTTATTGGAAAATGCTGCTCATTTTTAGTAGTAAAATAATCACAGGAAAAACAATTAATGGATTAGGATATATAAATTTTAAACTCTTGTATATTGTAAAATAGCAAAACCAAAGGAACAACCACATATTGGAAAAACTATTTGCAACAAACATATGCAAAGTGTTTTTCTCTAATGTATAGTGTATTCAAACGTAGTTCTAAAAATCTCAAAAACTCCAAATGAGCACAGGATATAAACAGACTTTTCATAAAATAATTAGAAAACTGATATATGGGAAACTGTAATCAAATAAAAACAATTAAAGCAACCTGGATTTCTTAAAATATCCACTAAATGCAACAAAAATATCTAAACTTAATACAGATGAATATAAAGAAATCAATATACTCATTGCTGGCTATATTACCAATAGATAATACAATCAAGGAACACATGTGAAGTATTATCAAGATGGCTATACTTTCTGGAGAAACAGTAATGTCCTAGGAATTTATATTAAAAAATAATTTAAAAGAAACATAAAGGTAACTGAGTGAGCATATTAACTGAAATTCTGTCTATAATAACAAGTATAGGAAACAGGTGAAATATCCATCTCTAGGATAATGAATTTTAATCTCAAAGAATATTACAACAACATTAAAATTATCATTATGAAGTTTATGCAAAGTCATACGAAAGCATTATGTATTTGGGGTAAGTAGAAAAAGCAGAACAGAAGTAGTAGGAAAGTAAATTTCAACTATGTAAAAATAGGCATTCCCATAGAATATCATATATCTATCTATTCACTATACAATGTACTAAGCAACTTTTCCCTACTGAACCTGTGTTAGGAACAAGGGATATAGTCTCTGAACTCACATTTACAATTTTAAGGAGTAAAAACATGTAAAAGTAAATATTACAATATAGAAACTGCAATACTGATATTTAAAAATAAAAATAATTCTACATTGGGATTGGAATTACATGTGATATTTTAAATTCTTATATGTGATGTGTCATTTTTCCCCATTTATTCTTTTCTGCCTACATTACCAGAAAACAAGTTTATTATCAAATACTAGGAGAACATAAAAAACATAAAGGAATCAGAAAAGAATCTGCATAGTCCTAGTACCCAGCGACAACTACCTTACCAGCATGGCAAATTTTCAGCATCCTTTTAAAATAAGCATTTCTGTATTCTTTTAATAATTAGATGGCATGTATAAACACCTTATAATATATTATTATCAATTAAAATTACAGCACAAGCAAGTTCCCATACTATTAAAAACTATGGGGAAATGTTTAATGTTTCATTATATTCCGTTGATGAAATGTAATCTACTTAGCAATGTTCCTGTGGTCAGACACCTTGCTTCCCAGTCTTTATTAGCATTAATAAGGCTGCCATGAATATCTTTTTCTCTATTACCATTAATATTTTTAATATAAACTCTTAGTGTGTCACTTAGTTTATAAAGCTATAACTTAGTAATACAACTCAGACATTTCACCAACTATAAAGTCTTCATAATTCTGAGTATAAACTATGTTAGCTATAGTAATGTCAAGTAAAGTACTGAGAATTAACATGACAGTAAGTAACTTAAAGAGAAAAGTAACATTTAAGACTATCATAGAACATGCATGGGCTATTGCTCTCAAGGGCATTCCTGTTACAGCCTCCTCTCAAAGAGAGACGATGTTAAAGCTCCCATATCATCTACTGAGAAAAAGCCAGTAGAATAAGTGCTAACTCAAATTTGAAAAAAGCCACAAATGTTATAAAATGCACAATTTCCCTCATAGTTTATGTATTTTTAGAAGAAGATTTTACACTTGAAATTTCTAAGACATGTATTACTTTTAATATGAACACAGTATCATGAAATATGTACATTTAAGACCACAAAGCACTTGGGCATAGATAACTAAAATTCGGTGAATTAAGAATCTCTTTCTCTTTAGAAGCAAAAAGTGTAAAGTTGATTGTAGAACTTTTTTGGTGGAAAACGAATAAAGGATTAAAATATCTAATGAGACTTTTCCTAGGATATTTACGACTGCTATCATTTTGCTAGGTGATATGTTTAAACTTGCTTGGATAATTTGTTTGAGGTCACTGAAATAGGCAGCAAAAACGTTTGTCTATTCTATTTGAAGGTCATAAAAACTGAAACTTACTTTAATGAACATTAAGTTCTCAGCACAGTCTCCAAAGTCTTCAAAGTAAATCCAGCAGATTAACATCTCTGGCATAAGGAAACTGAGGCCCAGTGTATACTGCTGATGCACCAAATCTGATACACAGAGGGACATGGCATGGTAGAAAGAACTTGGGCTATGAAATGAGACAATACAAATCAATGTTTTAAGGAAGAAGCAATTGGAATTGAAACTTCTTGGAGATATGTATAATGCCCAGAGTCAGATTTTCTTTTCATAATTCTGTGACAAAGAAAGGAAGGGGGACATTTGAAACCTGTGATGAACATTCTTGATTCAAATATCATTTAAACTCATTAATTGTTGAGGATCCATATCTGTATTTATCTTTAAAGAGAAGCATAAAAACTCTGTTATCCCTTTAGACATAAAAGAGATAAAAGAAGGAAACTTGAAGAAAGGTCATAAGTGTAGGGATTACAACATTACTGCCTTAATAAGAACTCTTCGCTAATAGAATACATGACAGGGTACCTTCATATAATGAAGACTAAACATAGCAGAAACTACATAATGGCTGTACCACTGTAGATCAATTTGAGTCTAACAAAACAGAAATGATCACTGATCCCAAGACGTTATGGAATAGTAAACTTAAGGTATTGTGCTGCTTTTCAAGTTTATGTGACTATGATTATTTAATTTTCTTTTGTGCGTGTTCAAGTATAGCTGTTATGTGACTACACATGAGAGAACCTGAAATTAATTTGTCTGTATGAGATCAGTGACTGTACAAATTCTTATGAAAACTAACATGCCATGACAATAGTAATTTTGACAAAATTACAGTAAGTACTGCAATTCTCCGCCATCTGGCTGTCTCGTCATAACTACTTTGATGTGCTTTTTATTACTTATTTATTTACTTCCACCACTTTGTCAGTATAGTTTTAAAGCATGTAAATTACCACGATGGAAGCTTTTAAATGTTAAAGGAAGACTGTCTTCATAATAAATGTTGAACTTTTCACCAAATTATGAGACTCTAGCCTTTTTGATGGGAAAAATATTACTCAAGAAAAAGGCGTTTTGAGGAACTTTCTTAATTCATTTGATATAATTTGTTGTTTAATCCTTGAAGCACAGCAACCCTCTGAAGCTGTCTGTGTATTTTTCCACAGCAATGCTGTACCATCCATTCCACTGTTGTTTTGATTTTTGTATTTAATATCTTAAATTTGATTATATACTTCCTATATCTTCCATCACCCAGTGATATTATTTACATGAATATCAATCAAACCAACATCATTTGTACCCTTTGTGAAGTGTGAAGGTCAAATAAAAATCTTTCTCTACCACAGATTATTTTTGCTTTAGAGACTAAAAAAAATGACCTAAAAATTCAAAATACTCAAGTAAGTCCATAAAAGTTCCTCTTCATTTGTTTAAGATTCAATTTTATTTAAGGCCTAGAAACTTCTTTTCCTATGGTCAAATGATATCTTTTCGTGATAGTCATGTTGCCTAGATATTCTGCCTCCAACTCTCATAAAAATTTGAGTCTCAACTATGTGTTCAGGGCACAGAAGATGAATTATGAAACACACCCTTACAGAACACTTTTTCAAATTTGGCAGGTAGAAGACATGAGTTAGACATGAGGTAGAGTTAATGGTAACTCTTTATTGTCATGAGAAAAAAGAATTGGTGGTTTTAGAACAGTTTCCTTGGGTCAGTATCTCTCTCATGGATGTCACAGAAATAACACTTGTTGATGACTTGGAAAAAACAAAAGAATTGTAAGTAATGTGTCTTCTGACCAATAGGAATATATTTATAGTTGAATAGCATTAGCAAAAAAGCAATTCAGTGACATCTCAATGGTGTGTACAATCAGGACACTTGATTGTCTACGCTCATGAGATCCATACCATAATACATGCTAAATGAAATTTCAAAAACCTCTCTTGACTCAGTTGGCATAAAGAATTTCTTCTAGATGGTAGAAAATAGCTTAGATGTAATTCACTTGGAACTAATTTCAGTCATTGCTAAAGCATGCTGGGTTGAAAATTAGTGTCAAACGACAAAATGGCATGACTTCTTAAAAGCATTCGAACTCAAATTTTATGTGCCCACAATGCACCTGAATTAAAGTTTCCAGGATTCAGGACTGAACTATAGTCACATACTGCCAACAGTATTCTCATCTCAGTCTTAAAGAAAATTGCACCCATGATTACACCTGAGATTTGGAATGGAAAATCTAGGAGACACCGTTGTTTATTCTCTTATAATTCAAAGCAGGAAAATAGTATAAAAACCAATAAAAATGATATATATTCTATAAAAGAGAGTATTATATTTTGGACACTGTAAAATGACCTATAAAAAAGCTATCTTTTCCAGCACAAACAAAAATCATTGAAATAACTTTTTGTTCTTAACAACTTTTCAAGATAAAACCAATATAAGCTTTTTAAAATACAAATGCATAAAACTATCAGAGTATTTTAATGCTAGCTACCGTTTTATATTATCCAAACAATTTTTGATTGCTCAAATTTACGATTGTCATATAGTTTTAAAAAGTTTTAAGGTCATCAGAAACAGACAAGTGTCCTCCCAAAATGCTGAGATCCGTATTTGTTAGTATCATGTAGAACTCTCCTCATCACACACTCTCCATCAAACACACTAAATAGAGTGACTGATACCTTGCCCACCATTTTTACCGCAATTTTATATCTGAATGTACTAATTATTTAGCAGCCTTTAAACCATTCCTGTTTTCATTATTTACACACAGCATGATAAATCTGAGGTCATTAAATTAGGAGAGAACAAAATAAAATACCTGGGTTTTTAAACTAAATAGCAAATTTAGAATGTGGAAACTGGTAAGTCACACTGTGATAAACCTATCTGATGTTTTCTTCTTAATGAAATAAACATGCAAGGTCTTGTTTTCCTCATAAATTTGAATTTCTTGTTTTGAGCTTGTGTTTTCTACTAAATGGAATTTTTGCACATGGCTCTGGAAGTGATTAATGAAATCTCTGTATCACTAGGGAGTCCTGCGTGTCAGAAAATAAAACTGTAACAAACTAAAGGACTTGGTTGGGGATTAATTAATATTAAGGAGTATATTTTGTTCATGGCACTGTGTAATAAGTCAACATGCTTTCAGTCCACCTTCTGTTTGAACTGATTGCTATGTCAGGCCTGCCTCTAGCCACATACGTTACGAAGAATAAAACAGATGTTAAAGATTTTGCATCTGACAATGCTGAAAGTAAAAAGGAAAGAATTGCTTCTTTAAACTTCCTTCTAGTGGCAAGAAATTTGGACTCACTTCCTGTCCCATTCCCTATTCGACTGTAGAAATAAAATTTATCACATCTCTCTATCTGCCAACCCAAAGGTCAACACAAATGATATCTTCTTTTTAATCCAAGTGACCTTCTTCTAAGGCAAGAACTCAAAAACACTTTATAATTTCTGAAATAAAAGTCTCTTTAAAATCATAAGCATGATAGGGTAGGGGAATGGAAAAAATGTATCATCTATTTCTTAATTACCATTACAACAAATGTAAGCAGAAAAGGGAGACTTTTGTGATTAAAATGCTGCTTTTCTATTAAGTGGCTCTCCAGAGAAAAGGTACCTTTTCAAATCAGAAAACAGTAGTCATAATGCGGGTAGCACTGGTTATAATAGCAATGTGCAAATGTTTAGTTATACTTATTTGTGGAGGGAACAGAATTACGAGTTCCTTACTGTACATTTAAAATGCCATTATTTTAGCAATAATGGCATTATTTAACAAACTAATTGTCTCCGATATTTTATTTTGCATCAATTCTTCTTTTGCTAATACAAACTTTATTTACTTGCTGAGAAAATATCAGTCATAACTGTATTCACATCAAATCAAATTCTTAAGCCCCTGTGATTCTACCTAATCTTTCTTTGTAATAATAAAGCATATTTTGAGCTTTGCTTTTTTCTTGAATGTTGACATTTATGCTTTTGATGAGATTTTGCCTTATATATTTTTAAAGAATACATTTTTGATACAGATGGTATACTTTTCTTACTATAGAAAATCAAAAGAAGAATTCTTTCTCTTTACACATCTATAAGAGGAATTTTATTCCCATGGTTTCATTTACAAGGACACGGTGACAAAAAGAAGCCCCCTTTCATATAAGATGATAATTCTCATAATATACGCAGTCAAACTGGTAAAAGCAAGATCATCAAAATTCTTCAATTTTTATTTCAATTTGAAATAAAATGATGTGAAATACAGTTATTGTGGTATTGACTTGAAAAAAGAAACGTTTTATATACTTGGACCAATAAGTCATGTATACAAATCATTTTTTTTCTGGCAATTTTGAACTGCTTATCTTTCATAGGATTTCTTATGGCTATTTACATTTTCACTCAGTGAAAATCAATTACCTTCTTGCAATAAGCCTCATTTGCTACCTTTGAGTATAATAGAAACACCATTAGGATGATGACATTACCCAAAAGAAGGGCACCACACAGTTGGTAGACATAAATTAAGGGCCCTTTCACATATGCATTAGAAATACTGCTGTGACTGAAATATGCATAAAGTCTGTATCTATTAGAGCTATTAGTGTGTGGGGGTGATGATTTTGAAGGGGGAGGGAAGGATTGGTAGATTGTGATCTACTACTTTGACAAAATTATGTATTTCCTTTTTTGCCCGGTATGTGCCATTGATGCAATAAGCCTGGGCCCCCAGCTGAGTTGCATTTGGAAATGCCACTGAGCATGGTATACGCGCTTCACTTCCCTTTGCCGAGGCAAGACACTGTCAGGAATAGAGCGCATATGTGCCGCCAGAGCCACTCCTCCTCCATCACCCTGACCTCCACGGCTCTGCGGATGTCTGCCTGGGTGAAGCCGCCACTCGGGCGGAAAACAGCTCCTGCAGATCAATTCATAGGATTTAGGGACATTTAACTTCCATCAAGCCCACATCATCTTATTGGTATTTGAGGACTAACTTATTACTGAACATTAATGGCCATAACATAGAGAATTGCATATTTCCCAGGGGAAGGAAAAAACTAATCTAGAAATTTCCCCCTCTGAGACTAAAAAACAGAGGAAATCGCACTTAAACCCAGTTATTTTTATCTGAGTTCTTATAAGCTTAAGTAAAACAAAATTATAACATATTGACCCTCAGGGTGTGAGTGAAAGTTATGTACCTTTTAAAAAGATGTTAGAACTACAAATTACAATTTTTGATGAATTACCTTCAGAGTCATTTAGGTTTTAGGCAATCTTAAAAACACAGGAGACGTGGGTAGTTAAGGAATTTAGATTCATGAACACAAGGATTACATAAAAGCTTTAGAACATGGATAGTAGAATGGTAGAAACTAACAGGTTGCCATTTTTGAACCTCTGATGAACTGGCAAATACTAGAAATATATTTTCTTTTAAAAGGACAGATAATTAAAACTTTTCTCATTAATGACTTCCCAAATCCATATCATTATACTTAAAAAAAAATCTCCTAACTTGGTAATGTTAAATATCCAAGATCAAAGAGCTGTTTATATAAGTCACTAATCATGAGATTAGTCTAATTCTAGATATTATTATACTTTTATAAAATTTCCTGGAAAAATTTTTAAAAATTACTCCAATTTTTGGAAAGACTTTTAATGTTAACAGATGCTAACAAAAGAAATTCTGAAAAGCAATGCCAGAAATTTGTTCCATAGAAGTCACTTTTACCATTTTTTGTGGGAAGTGAAAGTTTCAGAGAACAAACTTCTATGTCTTATGTAATAATATTATCCCCAGATGCCATAATTAATCCATATATAATATCTGATCATTGTAAAGAAAGGCAGAAAATATTGTGAAATTAATTTCACTCATCATTGCATTATTCCAGAAAATTTAAAAGAAAGTTTCTCTTATACGAGCATTGAACCCCAATCCCTATTGGAATAACAAGCTGAATCTAGAAAGATAATGAAATTCATAGTGTAGAGCCCATTACTTTAAAACCTCTATTATATTTTTCTTTTTTGTCATCATGGACAAAATAAATTATGGAATCTTATCTACACACATATTGAGACTTTTACTATATTAGAAAGTCTGTAAATGGTATTTTTCTCACTAGGGCATAGTTAAATAAATTAACACAATGATACCACTGTACATAAACTCAGTTCTATAGAGAATAATATTATAATGGAGTAGGCTTCACTTAGTCAACCTCCTTTGTGCCAGGAATCTGGCATGTGGGGTTGAATCCATATGAAATCTGGGTTGCTGAGTTCATCATCTACACTTTATATGCCCATCAAATAAATGAGAGGTCCACAAGGTTCAGATAGAACAGAAATCTGAATGAATTTCCAAGAAATATTGCTTCAGATTAATGACTCAGAAACTATATATTTCAAAGGGATATAGGTCATAACAAGTGAACAATTAGTTTCCATTAACATTTTAAGCACAAATATTAGGTCATATGGTATGTTTTAATTTTAATTTATGAGCTCAAGTCTTGTATATTGTATTCCCTAATGTTTTTCTATGCAATTCCCTCTAAAAGTCAGAATACTATGGAAGGAAGACATTTTATAACAGAGAAAAGAAACAAATAACTCATCAGACGGCTATAATACAATTATGCCTCAGAGAGACGGGTAAAAAATTCTGTAGGGAAAAATACTAATGAGTCAGTGTAAACAAAAATAAAAACTGAAGGTGTAATTGGGGCAACACGACAGGAACACAAACAACAAATGGACTAAACAGATTTGTTTATAATTCCTTTGCTATATCTAAAAGTGGCTTTCTTGTTCCCGTGAAAAAAAGTTGTTTTGAAGTTGTGAGGACAGTTTCCTTTTTCTTATTTTAGTGAGTTTAGTAAATTGGAGTTTAAAGAGCTTATAGGAGGATAAAATCACCACCACCACCACCACCCCCTGCCCCCGAGTGCTTGCAAGGACCTCAGGTCAATTATCTTACTCTTTTTTAGATCCAACATCATCAAGGCTCCTAATTTAGTGAATTTTTATTTTAAAAGGTAGCAACCCCTGCCCTGCCCCTAATCCTGTGAAAGAAGACACACCTGGCAGAGGTGGGAGGCCAGGACTGTTTATCAAAAGGGACCGACAGCCCTTCTAGCAATTCCACCCCAGCTGTTTCGGGAGGGCCGACTTCCTCTGTCTCCAGGGCAGAAGTGGTAAAGGAGCTAATTGCAGCAGCAATGATTTATGCACAAGATTGTACATTGTCTGGTAATTGCAGGCACAAAAATTGCCCACCCCCACAAAGCTGACCCAAAGAGGTCTCTTTTATGGGTAGAGAGGTAGAACTTAAACTTATGTGTCACAAGGAAATTCTAGACAGTTTATTAGAAAAAAATTATATATATGTACACGTATATATACCCTTTTAAAAGTGTTTAGTTTCGTTTCTATTTTCGTGCCATTTACCGTCTATTTAAATTTACATTCTGTGGAAATTACCTCCCGATTGGGGCTGGCCATTTATTTTTTGAAGGTTTCAAAGATTTCAGTAGCCTAACTAATACGTTAAATGAAGGTAAGAAACTGCCTTTGTCATTGCAAAATATATTCTGCATGTAGTATTCATTAATGATCACTCTGTAACACAACCTTCATATATACATTCTGTGTGCATATTTATTATATTAACTGACTTGGAACAACATGGCATTGTTTGGTGAAGGGAATTATATGAAAAATACATTTCTGAAGCATGAGAAACTATCCAGAAAAGTTCTACAAAATCGCAAGGTTAGAGGTGTTTTTGCAGATCTCTAGTTGCTGCCCTTGCTTTGTTTCAGAATCATACCTAAGAAACCTCAGAATTTCAAAAGATTGCGATCTATTTTTAACTCTTTCTTTTGAGATAATTTTAGATTTATAGAATTGTCATGAAAATACCACAGCGAGTTCCTGTACATCCTTCACCAAGTTACCCTTTACGTTAACATCTTACGTAACCATCATACGATTATCAGAACTACTGGTGCGATGCTACTTGTCATACATACACCTTATTCGGACTTTATCAGGTTTTTCACTAACGTCCTTTTCCTTCCCCAGGATCTAATCCCGGATACCACATTGCATTCAGTTACCATGGCTCTTTTGTCTCCTCTAACTATGATAGTTGATCAGTATTTCCTTTCAAGGGCTTGAAACTTTTGAAGAAAACTCATCTGTAGCATATGCTTCAATTTGGATTTCTTCGATGTCTTCTCGTGATTAGACTGAGGTAATGGATTTGGGGGGAAGAGCATCACAGAGGTCTGTTTCATCAGATCATTTCAGAAGGCACAGGATGTCCATATGTCTAATTACTGGTAATGTTAACTGATCTTGTGGTTAAAATGCTATCTACAAATTTCTCCACTGTAAAATTATTAAATTGTCCCTTGTGGCTAATAGATATTTAAATACTTATGTTCCTAAACTTATTTGGAAATACACTGTTTTACCTTAAACTTTCACCCACTAATTTTAGCCTCTGTTAATGGATCTTGCCTGCAGCAATTATTGCTATCCTATTCTAATGATGATTTTCATTTCCTTCATTTCTTCTACATTTATAACTAAAGTTCTCTTATAAAGAAGAGTTGTTCCTTCTCCTCATTCAATTACCCCAATAGGGGTATGTATTTGTATAAGTATAAACTCATGAATATTTATTTTATTCTTTGTCTTGTATTTATCTTTTTGCCCACATTTTTCCAGCTTTGGCCATTGAGAACTTTTTCAGTTTGGTTCCTATGGCTTTTTAGCATGCCTCCATTTTATCTTTAAAGCAATTCATTTACTTTGTGATACTAATCAACTCTATTTTCAGTAGTCATTTTGAAGTTGCTCTATTCTATAGAAACTGAATATTTCATTAAACTGCTTATTCCTTTGAGACTGATCATATATCTCCTCACACCTAACAGAGTAGCTGGTAAGTGACAGACATTTGTTGAATGTGCTTCAATGAAATCCTTGTTTATTCTTCTTATTTATTCTGAACTTGAGAAAGATACGTTCTACTCACCATATTTTGTGTATGTCCTTAAATAATAGGACTATTAAAGCACTGCCCTCTTTGCTCATATCATATAGAATAATCCTAGTTCCTAGGGTGCCTAGGAATTGGCTCAGTCAATTAAGTGTCTGACTCTTGATTTCAGCTCAGGTCATGATCCTACAGTTCCTGAGATCGAGGCCCACATCAGGTTCTGTGCTGAAAGCACGGAGTCTGCTTAGGATTCTCTCTCTCTGTGTCTCTCTGCCCCTCCCCTTCTCATGTCTGGGCATGCATACATGCACTTTCTCTCAAACCCTCTCTTTCAAAATAAATAAATCAACATTAAAAAAAGAATAATCCTAGTTCCTCTGACCATTACGTGCACAGATTATTATCATTCTGACAAATCCATCATTAAGCCTTGATCTATACTATTCCTCAGTTCCAGATACTTGTAAAAAGCAAATCACAAGACTATCTTCCCCACCTGTCCCTAGACCTAACCATTCAAAATTATAATACACAAACACAATATACATGTTTTATGAATCTTTACTAGAACAAGGAACATAAAACAAAATCAATATATATGATTTAAAAGAACATGGTATGTAATAGTTTAGTAAAGAAATAGCAGAAGTAGGACAGGGACACTTGTATCCTTAGCCCTTAGGTTTTATAACTACTGTACCTTACAATTAATTAATGGCTTTTAGGGCTTACTTTTTTTGTCTTTTGCTTTGTTTTGTTTTAGCAAATCTCTTTGTTCCTGTAGTTATTTACTAGGTGTTTATTATATGCCAAGCACTAATCTAACCATTAGAGTTAAGTACCATTATACAGAAATAGAAAACTGAGAGACAAAAAGTAAAGTACTTATCCAAGGTCATAGAGCTAGTAAGTACTGAGTCACTGTCCAGTATTTGGACTGAAGCAGCCTGAAAATAACATCTATATTCTTAACCATAACACTGCACTGCCTTTGTTGGAGTTCAACATATAAAGCAGGAATGAAGTACTTGTTGAAGTAGAGAAATGGAAATGCTTGTTTTAGCCTCTCCTCCAGGCTCATCCTCAGCATCCCTGAATCCAGAGGCTCTCAAAACTCAAATTCTAAGCCGTTCCTATTAGTCCTCAGGTTTTGACACTCTTGAGTCCAAAAATGGATTCTACTCAGAGTGGAGCCAGCTTTAACGCAAGTGGATAGGTGTGTAATGTTGAAGTGTTGAAAGAACATAGAAGCCATCTTGCTTTTTAAAATGTGGTGCTTCCTGAAAGTCTCTTATCTCTACAGTGTCCAGAAATTACCTTGCCGGATGTGCTCATTAGCAACTTAGTATTTGTTCCCCCCTCCCCGAACTATCACATCTTTCTAATGAATGGAATTGGCTTGCATCTGAATATTTCTTCCTCTTATCAGGACTATTTTTAATTATATATATATCTATATATATATCTATATATATATCTGTATATATATAGATATATATATATCTTTTATTTATTTATTTATTTTTGACACAGAGAGAGACAGAGCACGAGTGACGAAGGGACAGAAAGAGCGGGAGACAGAATCTGAAGCAGGCTCCAGGCTCTGAGCTGTCATCACAGAACCTGATGCGGGGCTCAAACCCAGGAACCGCAAGATCATGACCTGAGCTGATGTTGGATGCTTAACCAACTGAGTCACCCAGGCACTCCTCTTTCATTATAATTTTTATCTTCCTAGATGTTAATCCTTTCCTGCCATTCATCATGGCTTTAACGGTGATTCAAGCAAGCATTAGTCTTTTATTTAGTGTTTTTTAAGAACAACAGAGAACAGCAATAGAAATTTGAATCAGTTAAAGAATTAAATGCACACATCAGAATTAACCATATGGACATGTGAAGTATATTTGTTAATTTTTTCATTCTTTTTTAGCATTATTTTATTTTCTTGGTTACTTTCCATATATTTAAAATCAGTCAAAAAATATAGGATTCCTTGGAGAAATGTTAACGTTTTGTGCATGCTTCCATGTTTTATAATGTCTGCCAAATCTTTGAAAAACAGAAGGCTCGAGGAGAATCTCAGATTACCATAACATGTTTGGGCTGTGAATGTTACAAAGATGAAAACTTGATTCTCTGGGTCAATTAACAAGTAAAATACACTAGAGGTCGATGCTAGATTTCATAACAGATTTTTGGAAGAGGAAAGTACCCAAAATTATTTTGTTTGACCTGTTTCACTTTCTGGCCTCTCGGCAGGCTCACCACTTTTTGTGTCAATGTGTCTCTATGGTTAATAGTGCTCTAAGCATGGGGCGCAGTTGAAGATCCAAACAGTAAATTTGACTCAAATCCTATGTCCTCACAACAAGACAGTTCTCCAGGAGATCTGTTCTATTGTTGGAAGTGTTTTCCTTTGGATATACCTTGAAAGAAGTACCCTTTTTGATAGAGCAAGCAGGTGAAAGTTAAAAGTGAAAAACATGGGACTTAGAAAAAGTATTTTTTATGTCATAATATCAATTTTTTTTCAGCTTCAAATTTCACAGTTTGAAAAAGTAACTGTTGGGGTACCTGGATGGCTCAGTGGGTTAAGCGTCTGTCTTCGGCTCAGGTCATGAGCTCACAGCTCGTGGGTTCGAGCCCCATTTCGGGCTCTGTGCTGACAACTAGCTCAGAGCCTGGAGCCTGTTTCAGATTCTGTGTGTGTGTCTCTCTCTGAACCTCTCCTGCTTATGCTATATCTGTCTCTCAAAAATACATGAAAAAAAAATTTTAAAAAGAAAAAGTAACTGTCACATGTTGACATCTAATCAGCACTATAGTATATAGCTTCTTGTGTATATTCATTATATGTAATTAATATAAATAAATAAAATAAATAATAATAAAATAAAATAAATAAAATAATAATAAAAAGTTGTATCCAAAATTATAATTTATTTTATTCATCCCTTATTGAACTCCTACTCCATATCAGGCAGTGTGCCATATATGGTTATAGGCTATAGTTCTTGGTCTACACAATTTTACACATTAGGGGATTTTTTTTAAGTTTATGATTTGAAATAAAAAAAAGAAAACATCAGAATTTTCTTTTAATGTAACATATGAAAAAGAACAATGTAAGCAAGGCTTTTAAAATATAAGAGGAGGTATGATGTTTAAAGAGGTCATGCTCTAAGTTTCAGGTTCTGATTCTCCCCCTTACTAACTCTTGACCTTGGAATAATTCCACTCTCTCTCAGTCACCTGATTTGTAATTTAATACCTAAATTCATTTGGTAAAAAATTAAAAATGAAATCCTACCTGAGTCATGGTAAGCACTTAAGAAATCTTAGTATAGCTTTTAAAGAGACGGGGAAATGAGTCAGAAATTCTAGATGAACAGCACTTGAAAGTTAAATAAGATCCCTAATGAACAAGAAAAAATACAAGGAATTATAAAAAATAATAGAGTATTCACAAAGATAATGGGTATTATGTCACAGATTATTCCAGATGCTGACTTTATATGCTTTTAAAAGAAATAATCAGGAAATGAGTATTAAATTCAAGCAGCAAAACTTAAGACAGTGCTTGGATCATTCATAAATATTTGTTAATAAAATAAAGTGAGTTAGTCCCATGATTCCTGGGGGAAAAGAACAAATTCATATACTCATTTGTGTTTACTGAGATGGCAAAAACAATACAATTAATGCATTTCCAACAGGGCTACCATCATTAAAACCTAAACCCAAAACATGAAGATTAATAAACTAATAAAGATAAATTTTTATGTTTTGTATTTATTTTTGAGAGGCAGAGAGAGACAGCTCGAGTAGGGGAGGGTCAGAGAGAGAGGGAGACACAGAATCCAAAGCAGGCTCCAGGCGCTGAGCTAACTGTCAGCACAGAGCCCAAAGGGGCTTGAACCCACGAACCGTGAGATCATGACCTGAACTGAAGCTGGATGCTTAACCGACTAAGCCGCCCAGGAACCCCAAGAGAAGTTTTTAATATTTTCAGATATGAAACAATGATAACTTAAGCCATAGCAATAAGAAATTTCAGATATACATTGAAAGTAGTTTTGGCCACTTAAAGATGGAAATATAGTTATTTTTTAATTTAATGAAAAAACTAAAATAAAGGACAGTAAAAATAGACCTCAGCCTATGTTTTAAGAAGAAAGTACAAGTGAAAATTGTATTAATATTACATCTTTCCTAGTCATTTAATTCACCCGTCATCTACTTTGCTAGGCCAAATTACGTAGGCTTGTGTGTTTGTGCAATGGTTCTCAGACTTTACCTAGTATTACCTGCAGAATACGCACAGACTGCTGCCCTGACCACCACCCTAGATCTGGACCAGGCCTTGAGAACTCATTTCTAGCAAGTTCCCAGGAGATACCGATGCTGCTGATCTGGGAATCATTGCTATAGTAGAAAAAAAGAGTGGATTTAGCCTCTGGAGACTGAAGTTGAAATCACAGCACTGCCAGTTACTTGATGACCCTAGAACTTCCAGTAGATTCTTGGGGACATCATTCTCCTCATAAGAAAGAAAAATGGTAAATAAGAATTTCTTCTCCAAGAATTTTCATGAGATTAAATAACAGAATATATGGAAAGAGTGTAGCACTGTGGTGGCACTCATAAATTTGCTGAATTTATATGTGCTATTAATTTTAACCATAACTTTAATTGATGACAATCAAAAGTCCATGTATTTTCTACTGAAGCAAAAAACGGAGTTTGTACCAATAAACCACTATTTGTGAAATCATCAATAATTAAGGGTTTAGCCCTTTAATACTAGAGCTGAACACAAAAATACTTGTGTTTTGCTGCCAAAAACACAAGATAATATGACAGTTGACTTTGTCAGTTAGCCATACATTGGGAGAAAAAAATAAAAACATGTAGCAAATGTGAGAGCATCCTAAATCCTGTTTTATCCCAGAGGTCAGACACTATACCAGGAAACAGCTGTGAGCTTGAAAAGCTAGGTCAATAGCATTAAGAAATTGCAACTCCTCTGGGGTTAATGTGGTAAAACACCAAGGTATTGTATGCGTTCATGTGAATAGGAGAAAAGACCAATTATGCTTTGCCCAAAGTATTTATAGTATATTAAAATCTTAAATGAAACTATGTGTCCCAATGCATGTCATAAATGTCAAATTAGCATAGCTAATCAAGGAAATTTGTAAGCATTTCATTTAGAAATCTAGATAAGGCCTGAAAAATAATTAAGATTTCTCATTCAGAGGCATTATCATGTAGCAGTATTACATTTAAGATACTTAGGGGATTTGTGCTTCTGCTATTAGTTTTAATCATTAATTCACTCAGCAATCTTCCTTGAGTTTGTCCTCTCTAAGCAGAGCAGAGCTCTAGGCTCTGTATGGACAGGACTGAAAGAGAGGATGTCGTCCCTGTCCTCAAGCAGTTTATATTTTCAAGGGAAAAGACAGTAAGATACAGCAAGTGAGTGAACAAGATGATCTTAGTGTTAAGTGCTCTGAAGGAAATAAGGTGGTAGGGTGTAACTAGGGACTCCTACAAATGACTCTCATACCAAGCATTTACTGTCCCAAGCACTGTTCCTCAGAACTTACTCATTTGTATTAGTGCCAGTTAGTACATGCACATATAAATGTACCAAATATTTTACAAATATTGATACTCTTAATCCTCAGCAATCCTGTAAGGTTAATGTTATCATCATTTCAAATTTACAAATGAAAAAACAGAAGCAGAGAGGTCAAGTGACCAGACCAAAGTCACAACAGCTTATGAGAATTTGGACTGAGGGCATTTGGCTCCTAAGTCTGTGCTTTTACCTACTATCTTCTATTGCAGCTTGATTTCATGTATTATCTCATTGAATCCTCACTGCCACTATCTGAGGAATTATATATCAACTTGTAGAATTGGCAACTAAAACACCAAGAGTAAGAGGGGCTTTGCCAAAGTTAGAATTTTTATCCAGCTAGTGTAACTCCTTTCTCTTCAATACCACTTCATGTGATTACCTCTACGTGACCTCTGTGACGAATCATCATGGTGCAAAAAGTAAAATAAGTAAAAACACTAGAAGAAACAGATAATTCAGGGTTTATAGGTTCATACAAAAAGTCAGACTAAACAGCTAAGGCTCATTTCTAAGTTTTCACCTCAAGGATCCTGTTATATTTGTTATTTTAAGCAAAGCCCACAAATACCATTTATATTCTAATAAAATTCAACTATTAAGTATTATACATTCATTCTTGTCTTCCTTTCCTTATACATGTACTATCCTTTCACCAACAATCAAGTTCTTCAACAATGTAAGATAAAATTAAGACAATATTAAAATATTAAACATGGAGGATGTGGAAGTATTAGAATGAGACATGAAACCAGAATTCTTGATTAACTACCTGGGTGACCTTGGAGAAGTTACTTAACTTCCTTGGACCTTAAATTATTCACCTTCAATTGAGAAGACAGGAGTATATAAATGGTCCTCAAACTTGTTTATGTAATGGAACACAGAATTTTTCATGGTTTTTAAGAGAATGCAGTAAAATATTAATATATATAATTTGTAATAACTACAATATAAATGTATGCAAAATCAGAGACCACCTTACCCTTCTATACTTGGTTGTAGAATACACAAATACCATCAACTGCCAAAGTTATTTTAAAAAAACATTTCTGTGAAAATAAAGAAGGAAAAGTCTTGGCAGTTTCTTCTATAAATTGGACAATTGGATCAAAACTTCCACTTTTTCACTTACAGCAGCAGAGGGACACCAAGGTTCCCCAAAGCATAGTTTGAATACTACTAAAATAACTCTCTAGCTTTCCTTTCAGCCCATTCATTATTGCTGCTTCACTCCACTGAGCAAGTGAAATATTTGCATATAACCCATTGGTATTTGTATCTATAAAAATATCTTTTGAATGGTAAAGACATTGCTGTGGACATTCCTGCTTGTCCAGTGTCCTTCACTGCCTGCTGGCAACCTACCCTTCTTTCTTTCTGGAAACCACCCCTCCCTTAGTCTCTGTCCAGGTGGTCCCAGTAAAGCTGACTCTACCCCTGACACCAAAGTCGAAGCACATGACATGGGTCTACATCAATCAGCACATCACAGTGATCTCTTCAGAATGGCACCTGACATGACACAGGCTTTGTTTATAATGCAGGCTTTTCTGGTACTTCTGGGAAGAGTTCTGTGGCCCCCAGACCTGAGAACATTTATGGACAGAAGCTGCTGACACCATGTTCCTTTCTCGAATCCTGAAGGCAGAATTGAGCAAAATGGGATCTAATCAGCTGAACGTCTAAACCAACATTTCCCCTGGGCTGCTTTTAAATTATGTGCTTAAACCAGTTTGCACTGGGAATTTTATCATTAGTTAGTTTAGCATTAGTTATACAGGCATCAGTTATACTGTGGAGTTCTCAAAATGATGGCCAGTAAAATGGAAAGCACCATTACAGTTATTGTCATTATATTTCATGAGAATTTTGCATTTTTTCCTCTCTTCTGTCCCAACTGAAGCCCTACTCTAAGTAAGGTGTTGATATTTACTCATTGTGGCTGTTTGGCCTAAACTTTTCGGCTGTTAGACATGTTTTTTTTAACACGCTTTAAATGCCATGTTCTATGTTTTTCTTTTCTATGGTAGTGTTGACTATGACAAGAATTCTACAGTTAGAATATAAATGAAGAAATTATCTAAACTAGTCCTTTACCTGGAAGCATCAGTACAGCAGGCAAAATTCTAAAAATGGCCACACAGACACCCTGTCCCGATTCCTGGAACCTGTGGATCTGAGAGATCACTCCCATAGTCATATTATGTAATAGAGCACAGCTGACCTTCAGGTACAGAGATTTGCTGGGTGAGCATACTCTACTCACGCGAGCCCTTTAAAAGCAGAGTTTTCTCCAGCTAGTAGCCAAAGGAAAAAGTCAGATTCAAAGCACAAGAACGATTTGACATACCATTGCCAGCTTTGAAGATGGAAGGGGCTATTTACCAAGTTATGTGGGCATCCTCTAGAAACTGATATGACAGCCAGCTAGGAAAGGGAGACTTGGTCTCGCAACCACACAGAACTGGCTTTGACCAACAACCTGAAATAGTCTAGGAAAGTTTCTTCCTTAGTGACTTCAGGTAAGAGTCCATCAGAGTCAGCATGTTAATTGCAGCCTAATGAAGCCATAACATAGAAAGCCCACTTGGACTTTTGACCTAGAGAACTGGGAGATAATAAAACTGGGATTTTTTAAGATGCTAATTTGTAGTAGTTTTGTTATACAGCAATAGGTAACTAATGTATGTATATTATTACAGAAGCATGTGATGCTGATGTTTTAGGATATTGATAATCTTATACTTTCATGACAGAGTGAGAGAGATGTTAGAAATAACTTTTTTTAACTGTGGATAATAAAATATGACATCCTAGAAAAATCACAATGAAGTATTTTATAAGACTCGTAAGTATAATAATATGAGACTTTATATCTCCTATTAATATGCTCATATATATCAATCTGCAGCCTCATAAGTATCTTCATGTGTATGCATATGTATACTTCAATATTAAAAAAAGCACTTCAGTCTCACTTATACACAGCGTGTGCATTCATACACACATACGCACATCTACATGCATATCCTGTGGGTAAAGGAATAGACAAATAAATGTCAAAGTTAGGAATTTAATTTTCAGTCTTCCTAGTCAGAGTATTTTCTGCTTTTCTGACCCACTTCTTACAAACGATGTAAGGCAAAGTCCTCCCCTATTACACACTTCACCAAATTTGACTCTATTTTATTATTCATATGGAGAAATGGACTTCCAATGCAAGTCTCTAAATAGCTTAGTCCAGAATTTCCTATTAGAAATATAATAATGACCTCCATCTGCTGTTAGAACCAAGAACTCATCTCAGGGGTGCATGGGTGGCTCAGTTGGTTGAGCATTGGACTCCCAATGTCCATTCAGGTCATGATCTCACAGTTTGTGGGATTGAGTCCCATGTGGGGCTCTGTGCTGACACCACAGAGCCTGCTTGGGATTCTTTCTCCCTCTCTCTGACCTCCCCTACTTGCTCATTCTCTCTCTCTCTCTCCCTCTCAAAATAAATAAAGAAATAAAAAAGAACTCATTTTGTAGCTACTTTGGAGCCTACTTTTGTAAAATGTTATTATGGACTGTCATTAATTTAAAGAAACACTTGGTATCTAGTGCTAATGGTCTTTTCTTTCAGAGCCTCCAGATAAATATTTTTATACATTGAAAACAAAAACAACAAACCTTCCTTAGGACTATTGAACTTTACTAGATCAGAAGTATAGTCAAGTCATTTTTATTCTGAAGAGCTCTCCTTTCATGTATTCTGTTCATAGCCCTTCCTATTTTCATTTGGGGACGGTTTTTCTTTTTAAAATATTTCATTTTGAAGTAATTATAAATTCACATGAAATTACAAAGAAACGTATAGAGAGGTAGCATAAACTTTGTCTAGTGTTCTTCAATAATAATATCTTAGACAACTACACTATCAAAACAAAGTAATTCACATTGTGGCAATCCATAGCCCTTACTCAGACGTCACTAGCTGTGCATCCACTCGTGTGTGTGTGTGTGTGTGTGTGTGTGTGTGTGTGTGTGTACTGCTGTATAAAAAATCTGTTTGGGATTCTTATTATTGAACATCTAAATTATGTTTCAGTTTCTATCTGTTGTTTATTGCCATTTTTTTTTAAGAGCAAAAACCTTGGAAACAACTTAAAGCCTATAATGTGGCACTGGTTAAACAAATTAAGGTTTGCACTAAGTAACAATAATATAGGCAAATAGTGCTGTGATAAATCTTTAAAGAACCTTTTTTACATCTGATATTGTCATTGTCAAAGACAAAAATTAACATGTTCCTGTTTTTGTAATTATGATGATAACAAAACATAAAGGAGAGAAATAAAAAAAGTTAATGATCCAGAATTATGTATTTTCCCTTTTCTTTGCATTTTGTTTTTTTCCTCAAAAGTTTAATGATAAACATGAGTAATAAAAAACAATAATAGTCATTAAAGTTTTAATCTATTTGCTTTGTCTCTCCAACTATATGTAAACTTATCTGAGAACAGACGATCAAACTTATTTATATACCCCAACTTGGTGATATAAGTGATTTGATATACTCAATTTCTTTTGTTCCCAAAAGCTAAGACAACATTTTTATAGCATGACTATTGTGTTACCATTAAGTTATTTCTTTGTGAATATACATAGTTAGTATGGCTATCTTTGTTAAGGTCTGTGGGATACTTTTTATGAGACATACTCAAATACTATGTAGTATAATTCCCCATATCCAATGAGAACTCAAAAATTACTTTTTGAATAGCATTAAAAATGTAGCAGTGCACAGCTTCCCCTCAATGAGATTTCAGAATTTTTAAAGGCAGGAATTAGTTTGCATCTTTATGATATTTTGCATTTAATACTAATATCATACTAATAATAGGCCATCATTATCATCATAAAAGCTACCATTTACTGAGTATTAACTATGTGCCAGGAATTGGGCTAAACGTTAATATTCATGATATCATTTAAATTTCACAATAATTACTATCTCCTTTTATATATGAGAAAATTAGCATCAGTGATATTAATTAGCTTGTCCAAAATCAAACCATGAGACTTAGAACTAGGACTGGAAGCTGCGCTAATATGACTCCAGATTCTGAGATGTCAATTAGGAAGCTATATCATATATCTTGTAATAGAATAGGCACTCAAAAACATTTACCAAATGAAGGAATGAATATAAAAGTGAGAAATTAATGCTTATTATGTATCATAAATAAATGATTGACTCTCGAGGATTATCGAGTAATTGAACAGGAGAGGATGCAGTGAACAAAATGTGGCAATGGGAGTTACAGATTTAAATTTTGATATTAAAATCACCAAATCAAAAATCTATGTATTCTGAGCATATGAATATTAGAGTATTGTTTTGTCTGCTCAGTTGACCCCCTTGCCTCTAATTCACAGAATGGCCCAATTGGAGACTTTTGTCAAAAAAGAATGGACTCATGACAAACATACAGGTGCTAATGAGTCAACCAAAGGTATTGCCAGTTAGTTGTGTTCAAACTGATAAATTGATGGGCAAATGAAACGATAGGAGGTACCACAACAAAATTATTCTTAATAACTTAACTGAAGACAAAATGATTTATTTTCCATAAATATTCGTAGAGACTATTCATTATCAAAGGATGATTCCTGGTATCTCTTTTTAAAAAGTAAGAATAATTTTAAGAATATATTTCATAGTTTGGCTAACGCTGTAGTCAAGTTTGAAAGCATGAAAAACATAAAGGATGACTTAATGATTTCAGAAAGAAAATGCTATTAGAGGAGCGCCTGGGTGGCTCAGTCAGTGGGTGTCTGACTTCGGCTCAGGTCATGATCTCAGTTTGTCAGTTCAAGCTTCACATTGGGCTCTGTGCTGACACCTCAGAGCCTGGGGCCTGCTTCAGATTCTGTGTCTCCCTCTCTCTGCCTCTCCCAGCTCATGTTCTGTCTCTCTCTCTCAAAATTAAAATATACAAAAGACAAAAATAAACAAAAGTAAAATAAAATAAACAGTAAAAAAATTTTAAAGAAAATAAAATACTATTAGAAAGTCAGAATTACTCCCCTTCTTTGATTAGCTAAGTTAAAAAGGAGAAAATATTTATAAAATAGAAAATAAAAGCAGTAACTCAGGGGTACCTGAGTGTCTCGGTCAGTTAAGCTTCCAACACTTGATTTCAGCTCAGGTCGTGATCTTGCAGTGACAGGCTCTGTGCTGTCAGTCTGACGCCTGCTTGGGATTCTCTCTCTGCCTCTCTCTTTGCCTCTCTCTCTCTCTCTCTCTCTCTCTCTCGCTCTCACTCTTGCTCTCACTCTCACTCTTTCTCTTTGTCCCTCCCTTATGTGCACCATCTCTCTATATATAAAAATAAATAAATAAACTTTTAAAATCCCAAACTCAACAAGCCACATAGTGAATACAATTTTCAAAACTACTCAGACTTTTCACTAGTAAGGTGGTACGAAATGCTGTTGACACTATGAACTCAGGAAAATCAGAGACTTTTTGTATATATTTTTAAATCTTAGGGTCCAACAAGGTTTGGGGCATAAAAATCAATGTATTTAATAAATACTCAGAGATTGAATGAATGCATTCTTGATAAGAATCAAAGATGTGTGTGTGTTATGGTATTATTTATAAACTTGGAATACTGAAAACTACCTAAATTGTTCAATAACCAAATAATTAAATTGTGGTAATATTATTAGCCATAAAAACCAAATGTTAAATTTATACCTGAAAAATACCATAATACACATTAGGAATTCAATATATGGATTCAGCATCAGATTAGAAATTAGAAAATTGATGAGCTGAGAGACAAGTCAGGAGATAATATATACACTAAAACACAAGGAGACAAAAGATGGAAAATACAAAATAGAGCATAAGAAACAGTTCAGAGTAAAAAAATTTTTTTAATTTGCAGGTCATTAGTGTTCCTTCAGAGAAGAGAGAAAAAATGGAGCTGAAATATTCGTATTTGAAGAAATGATTGCGAGAATTTTCCAAGATGGATAAAACACTGTAAGCCACTGCCTCAAGTCCTAAAACCCACAAGTATTATAAATATAAAGCAACAAAACAACAATAACAACAGAGGAAAAAAATCTCACTAAGAAAAAGCATAGTAAAAACCAAATACAAAGAGAAAAGCTTAAGGTCAGCCAGAGAAAAACAACATTGCCTTCAAAGGAGCAATAACACTAATATATGACTTCTCAATTAACATAAACAAAATGGAAGCCAAAGACAATGAAATGATATTTTCAATATGTTGTGGGGAAAAAGAAGTAGCAGACAACCTATAACTTCACATTCAGTAAAAATATGAAAATGAAAATATAGAAGCAAAAAAAATATATATATAAAGACAATTAAAAACAGAGAACTCATGAGCAGCAGATCCACACCAAAGGAAATATTAAAAGATGTTCTTGAAGCAGATGGTAAGTGGTTCCCGATGGAAGTCCAGAGATACAGAAAGAAAGTTCAACAGAATAGGTTTAAAATGTGGCTAAGACTTGGAGTACATGGGTGGCTCAGTCAGTTAGGTGACCAACATGTGATTTCAGCTCTGGTCTTCATCTCAAGGCTCAGCTTGAGACCCATATCCATATCAAGATCCAGATCAAGCCCTCATAGTACCTGCTTGGGATTCTCTCTCTCTCCTTCTCCCTCTCTCTCTCTTTCGCTCTTTCTCTGTCCCTCCCCTACTCATACATGTGTGCTCTCTCTCTCTCTCAAAAGAAATAAATACATTCCTAAAAAAGAAAAGAAATAGTCATACAATTAATAAAAGAAGAAATAGACAAATCTGCAACTATACTGTGAAATTTTAACCATATTTCTCAGTAAATGATCAAACATGCAGACAAAATATCAGTGAGTACACACTAAAAATATTTATTAAACTTGATTTAATTGACATATATAGAACACTGCACTCCTACTAGACTACAGAATACACATTCCTTTCAAGTACACGTGGATCATTTATAGAAATTGTCCAGATATTTTGTGGACCATAAAGCAAATCTCAACAAATGGCAGAGTTGAAATCATACCAAAAGTGTTCTTCAACTGCAGTGAAATTAATTTAGAAATCAATACCATATGTATGAACTAGAAATGTTTCATATATTTGGAAATTTAAGAAATAAACTTCTGAATAATCCATATTATAACAAAATGAAAATAATAATGAATATATGACATAAAATTGGTGAAATGAAGCTAAAGCCATGCTTAGAGGTAAATTTATATCCTTAGACATATCTATATCTATATCTATATCTATATCTATATCTATATCTATCTATATCTATATATATGTATATATATATATCAGACAAAAGAAAGGCTGAAAAAAGCCAGTGAAAATGAATCTTGCAGAAGGTAGGATTTTAAGTAGGAAAAAGGAGACAAGGACATTTTGGTCAAGCAAACCAGCATAATCCAAGTGCACTTAGCCTGGGCCTGGATAAGTACAAGGAGGTTCTGTTGTAAGAATGGAGTGTGGTGGTTTGACAGTTGATGTTTCATTTAACTTCGTAGAGAACGGGTACGCTGAAGAATTGTGAGACAGTAAGTGAAATGCTCAGAGTCATACTTCGAAAGCTCATCACCAGGGAGGAGAGTTCAGGATGAACTACCTTCTCCTTACCATACACTCATCACTCTCTCTCCTGTAGTGATTTGTCTAACATGTCTCCTCCCTGTTAGAGTCTGTGGGGGCAGCTCCCTGAGGCAAGAAAGCGTATCTGTTTTTTTCGGTGCTGAATCTCCAATGCCTAGGACAGCGCTTGGAATATAGACAATGCCCAATAAATATTTGCACATTAATAAAGGATAAAAGAAATGAGGGATATAGAAATCAGAAAAACATCATTATAGGTTCAGTTTGGGGTTGACACATGAGTATGTCATAGGGCTACAGTTATCCAACAGTGAGGACTCTCATATATATGAATGATCAGATTATATACATGAATCAGTTCATGTATATGAATGATCTGATTAGTTCCTTCTCTATTTTCTTATTTCCATTAATCACATTACTTCATTCATTTATTCATTCATCCAGCAACCTTTTATTGAGTGTCTACTATGTACAGGTATGTTCTGGCCCTGGAAGTACAGATGTAAATAAAACCATGTTACTGCTAAAAACGCAGTTTACATTCTAATATGGCAACTCAGACAGTAAGTAAATAAATATATAATAGGCAAAGTGAGTATCTTGAAGAAAAACAAGGCAGGGAAAGAGAGTGCCAGGTTGTGAGCACACAGGGCAAACCTGAGACACTGACAGAAAGCCAGGCTGGTGGAGCAGAGGAAGAGAAGGAAGAATGGTATTCAGAGATACCCTGGGTCTGGTAAAGTAGGACCATGTAGCATTTAGTAAAGGCTTGGGTTTCATTCTGAAGAAAATAAAAAGTCATTGGAGGATTTGAAGCTGAAGACTCCCATGATTTGACTTATGAATATGAAAGGATACTCTGGCCATCAAGTGGAGAACAGATTGTAGTCCCAGGAACAAGGGTCAATGCACTCAATGGATGTAGACAAATTAGGAAGCTAACTACAGGTCACCTTGACTACTTGAACTCTGCTTTTATCCAATTCCCTATACTGTCCTAACATTTCCGCTACCAGTTTTCTCCTTGTCCATCCACATTACTCAAATCTAGAACTGCATCATCTACTACTTTCATGATTATAATACTATGTAGACGTTCTAGTTGGGGCCTAGAAGTTTGAAGAATGTAGAAGTAGAGTTTCCCATTCCTACTGCGAATTTCTTTATAGACTATACTGAATAAAATGGAAAAATAAATAGTACATTTTAAAATATGGAAATTAAGCAGCATAATTGAAGGTTTGGGCAGCAAGTGAGAACAAAAATTAATCATAAAATGTTTATTTGAAAGCCTTTGATAATTTCTGAATCAATCTACATTTATGGATATAAACCTAATCTTTTGGAATGTTTGGTTTTGACTTTTTTTCAAAGAAGCAGGTGCAATTAGATTATTTGTTTGCTTTATGCTAATTCATAGAGAACATATGGGAATTAATTTTAAAATATACCAAAACACATACAGGGAACAGTATCAACCAATATCAGGATATTTGACTTTTCTAATTTAAAAAGAAAAAAGAAGTATAAGCATATTTCTGCATCCCTGGAACACATCATAATTTTTTGTTCTTAAACACGACACCATAGTTTTGTATACAGTATAAAGGAGTGAAAAAGGCCGATGCTTAAAGCTGAGGATTTCAATAGCTAGGAACAGTAATTTAACCTAATATGAGATTTTAATCCTAGGAAGTGTAATTGGATTTTGCAAATATAAAAAGCAATTATTATATTAACACTTGCCTTAAATGGTTAAGAGTTATAGAAAAGAATTTGTGTCAATTTAAGCAGTTTGATTTGCTTAAAAAGATAGTCTGACTATTATCAAAACTGACCCATATATTTACTGTCTCCACAAAAATTGTGTTGATATATGATGTGTACAATGAGAAGAATGTTCTAGTCAGATCATCAACTTTATGCAGAACTACATAAATTATTTAACAGAAAAATAAATCATATGCTATTGAATACTCAAGAAAACAAGAATATGACTTTCAATTTTTAATATGTGGTTTTCACAATTTATAATTATATAGACATGATCATCATTTGTCTGCCTAAAGAACTTCTCTATACTATTAAATTACTTTTCTTTGAAAAGCAAGAGACTATAATATAGTTCCATTAGCCTGTACACCTCAAAACTGTTACTGAGAGAAAAACGTTGAATGCAGGAAAAAGCATGTCATTTCTTTCAAGCTTCATTTCTTCTATTCTCTCATGGAGAAAAAAAGGCCTTATAAAATTTGACCAATGCAGTATAGTTTGGATTTATATTCTCTTGGAAAGGTAAATACAATTAAGTGAATATCATATACTCAGTGTTTACTGCATGCCAATTGTGGCCAGATTTAATTATACCAGAACTGATTTTATAGCAATTGTAAAAATGTAAATAAGGCTTTAAAACTGATTCAGAAATCATATTTTATAAACAAAGCTTTGATTTTAATTTAAGCAATTCTCTTAGGGTGTGATATGCATTATTCAGAATGTTCTGCTTTTGTTTTGATTGAAATAGCAGTGATATTTCAGGAAACCAAGGGATAGAAACACCTGTTTCTTATCAAATTACGTCTTCTAATGATTATAACTGTTTTACACACTAAATTGACTTTAAAATGTAAATTTTGCAATATTTTAAAAGTTTAAATTATTAGATGGAAATTTATTTTAAAAGTAGCAGTGGGAAATGTAAGACAAAACAGACCATATCCTTACCTATTTTATTCTAAATATTCCTACTAATAAAACATGTATCAAAAGCATCTACACTAAAAATGCTTTTCATAACATATGTTGATTTTTGTCCTACTGCAAATATAATAACCAGTTAATAAAATTTGGAACGTAATAAATAAAAATTTAAAACTCAATAAAAGGTGTCAATAATTTGATATATTTTCCTTCAAGTCACCTGCCCATCTGGTTAGCTATCAATTTATCTTACCTTTATCCACATAACATGAGGATAATACTACACATGTTTTATCACTCGCTTTGTTGTTAGTATCAAAACTCATGAGATTTTGAAATACATTCTTAAAACAAAAAAAAAAGTCAAAGAACTTGTATATTTATGTCCCTTTTTGAAAGAGTGAAGTACATGCCAAGTGGAGTCATGAAGAGAAATGTCAATGTGATCCCTGGCAGCTGCTGGCTTCCCTGGGAAGGCAGGGGCCGCGTAAGAGTACAGTAGCTAGCAAGCCCCTCAGCGCTTCCCAAAGTCACTAGTCGGGAGAGAACAAAGGCCCTTCCAATGCAACTAACACAGATGTGCCCAAAGGCAAACTGTCAGAAACAGTTAGGATGACAGCTACTCACAGTTCATTATTTCCTTCTCACAGGTCACTGGGTGACAAGCTGGGTCAGTGTGCTTTGTGAGCTGTCCTAGTCCTTCCCCACCCCCTCTTCAATTTGAATAAGGTAAAGGGCTCCATTGGACAAACTAATGTAAACAAACACATTCCAGACGCTTAAAGATGCCAGAATATGGCATTTATTTTATTTTGGACCAAGTTTAGAATTAACTGTACACACAACTCACTTTATCCAAGCAAGAAGACAACCACATTTCTAGATCTCACTGATAGAGGAAGAAAAAACATCTCTGGTGTTGCTAAAGCAAAAAGTATATATATATTCTACTATAAACTAAGAACTTCAGATTAAAGAGATTTTCCTTTTCTTCAACAGGAAAATTTTTTTCCACATTACAAAAAAAAAAAAAAAAGATCAACAATCAGACTGCTTTCCACAGATATTTAAAATATAAATTAAATTAATTGATTCTGTAGATAGGAAAGCCTGGTTTGTGTGTTTGTGATGATTGTTATAATTTTTCTTTAGGATATAATTCAAAATAATGCACCCATCCAAACGACAATAGTTCAATCAAATCTTTATGATGTAATATGCATAAAATTTTAGAATAACTTAAGACGACTATTCAATATGATGACATTCTATTACAAAAATCACTGGAATAAATACTACTAAGAAGCCAGGAATGAGTAATAAAACAGTGGTAAAGAGCATGGTCTATGGATTCAAATAGTTGAGAGTTCAAATTCTATCTCTCCCATCTATCTGACTGGGCACATTATGAAATCATTGTGAAATCACTCTGAGCCTCAGTTGTCATATCTTTATGGATTTTAAGAGTACCTCCACCATCAGATTATCATGACAAAATTGAATAAATTTACCACAGTGTTAGAAGAATAGTACTTTCAATAGCAGTTGACACATCTTAAGTATTCAACAAATAACAGATATTAGCTACCTATCACCAAATTTAGTATACATAAAGCTGAATTGAATCACCACTCAAGGTGGGAAACACCTTGGCTAATCATGGCATAAGTTACATTCACATTATTAGATAGAGATTTTTAAAAATCTCTAATCCATTTGAGTATAAATCTCTATACATCAGTAAATCTAGACTGCGGATTCAATAAGTCAGGGGTTCAGTCTTCCTTAGTATTATCTACCTCTTATTTCATCTTCACTGAAAGCTTCATATATCAATATATCTTTTATCATTCCCTTTCTAAACTGTAGCGCTGTATTTAAAGGTCCCCTTCTAAGATATCCAGTCAAAATGATAGGCCCCATTTGAAAGGCTAAAAGAATTGGAATAATCACCAAGGCAAGAACATGAATGGCTAGGCAGGATAATAGACACTGAGAAAAAGACTTTGGGCTCAGATAGGCCTGCCTTATTACTAGCTGAAAGGCCTTGGCAAGTAACTTAATATCTCTGTCCCTCCATTTCCTATCCTATAAAACAGAGATTAATACCTCAGTTTTACATATATCATAGGTTCTTGGGCAAATACACATAAAGCACTTAAGCAAAGTCAGTGCATGTTATTAAAAATTGAATGCTTTCTTTCATTTTCACCTATTACCTGCCACTACCATATCTCTGTCTTCCCCCAAATTTGGCTACTTGCAGTTTTCTCCTTCTTTGGTGACTTCTAAAGAAATACATACATTTATATCTCTATATCTTTTTATTCTTTTCAATTACATGTTCTTTCTCCAGATCACTTGATCATTAATATGCTTGTTCTAAGATTCTACTTCTCCAATTTCCACAACTCAGATCATTTTACATTATTCCTTTACTTCTCGTTATGATTTTATTCTGTATTTTGTAAAGTTATCATTGATAAAAGCAAGAAAATGTAAAGCTCTCTCTTAAAGCTGCAAAAAATTCAATGTGTTGGGCAGCATGTAAACCTAACCAGACAACCTGAGGTTCAAAGTAATCACTATGCCAAACTCAGAACCATGTTCTAATTTTGTCCAACAATTCCTTCCAAAATGGGAGGAAAGTAATTGCTCTAAGTACTTACCCTCTACTCAAAATAACTTTGTTAAAGAACAGAAGGAGAAAGAGAGAAACTGAAATTACATCTATTATGGTAAATTGTGGGGGTTGAGAGGAGAATGAAGATAAAAATCATGGCTTTAAGGAAAAAAAAAATAGAAGGCTAGGAGAGTTTGTGTAGCCTGACACACAAACCCTGAGGGATATGCACTAAGATAATGGCCCTAGGAATTTTCTTATGAAATAAATCCCAAACATGGTTAGTTGATTCCTATTGCTTAAAAATCACAAATCTAACTACAACCCCTACTAAAAACTGTTGTCTACTCTCCTTGCTTTCAGAAGATTTTCACAAAGACCACTCATTGAGGGCTTGCTACAGTCCCTGAAATTTGAAGACAGTTAATTCTAACAACTCAGGTCTTCTGTTATGTTAACTAACATTAACTGCTTTGTTGTTTGTTTTTCTCTTTGTTCTGTGGTGGGTTTTTGTTTTGTTTTGGGGTTTTTTTTTTTTTTTTTTTTGGCTCAAATTCCCTAATACTATATATATATTACACACACACTCACACACACACACACACACACACACACACACACACACACACAATATACATATCACTGGTGTCCTGACACACTGACCCACCAGGACCAGGGCCAGCAGGAGGCAAACACGGAAATCCCATATAGGTTCCAGAAATCTGGTAGCAGAGGAACCTGGTCCTCCTTGAGTAGAACCCAGGATAAGCACAAACTCCCAGCATGCTCTTAAAAAGCATAGAATAGAAATGGCTGCTGAGTCTAGAAAGATAGGCCAACAAAGGTCTTATAAAACAATATTTAAGTTCCCCAGTGGCCCAGTTTTCTCTGAGTTTCTGTTTTTCACGCAAACCTCAAAGACTGCTCCTGAGGGACTTACATTCTGGTGACCTGACCAGAGTGGCCTGGCTAAACAGCTGAGGCCTTGTGGTTTTGTTGTAGGGTGTCAGAGAGTTGAGATTCTTATATGTGATTAAAAAGCTAGTAGCAGGAATAAAAACTAGAACTTAAGTTTTCCTACAGGTCCGGGATATCCCCAGACTAGATAAAGAAAGGTCCTAAATTTGTTTTTTCGTTTATCTGTGAACTATCTTACTCAAAACAACAAAACCAATGTGAGGTTTAATAACAAAGAGATAATAAATTGAAAAGTCACTTTAGCTATCAGGAAAAAATGTTCCCCTCCTATTAAAATCTGAGACAGGAATGTATAATGTAAGATATAAGATAGATTTTCATCGAAATACAAGTCATATTGCACACCTTAAACTTATACAATGTTATACATCAACTGTATCCCACTCAACAAAGCTGGAATTATTTTTAAGTAAATGAAAAGTTGTCACTTTTTTTCTATCTTCATGCAACTGACATTTCTGTCTACAGTTAGAATATTTAAATTAGGAATTATCTTGAATTTTAGTGAGTACAATAAGAATTATATTTCTTCTTTAAGAGTACTTCAGTCAATAGTTAATTTCCAACAATTATTATGTTAAAATTGCAATTTATAACATTATTTTGTTATAACCCAACACAAATTAACAATAACTCTATTACTACATAAACTTTAGTTTCCCAATTAAATAAAAAGGATCAGATAAATAGCTCTAGTGTCCAACCATCTGTGATTTTCAATTGGTTAGCAAAATCATTGGTTAGTTTTATTCTGGAGAAATTATGTCAATTTGTTAAACTGTCACTGCTTAAGACTATCTATTGGTACTTATCCTCAGGTCTAAATATAATAATCTCCTCACAGAACACAAGAAGGATAGTCTATGGGTATGATGTTTTTAAGGACCTCTTGGTATTTTCACAACTGGATACATACTCAGTATCACTTTAATTATGTTATTTCAAAGTCTTTTAGGGAAATCCCACGACAAAAACTCTTCCTAAGTATTCTTATAAACAATACCATACATCATAGTTTAATGAAATACACATAAATGTCACCTCTCTTCATCAAATGTGACCTGAAAACTACTGTGCTTGAAAGCCAAAGGGCTTTTGAGATATTTCAATAATCTTCAAGAAATCAATCTTACATGAAACTGAAGGAAAACATCGAATGTCATTGAGCAATAAAGCTCTGTTCTGTCAGTGCCCTACCTCTGAGCAGAAGCCTTAGGATGTTTCTCTTCCAGTTTCCTCAGCAGTGCCACTGTCAGCTGCCTTGTCTCCCCAAGAGAACCTTCTGGCGGCATTAAATGGGTGTCTGAAGGCTCTGGCAGTTGCTTCAGACTAGGGATGCTGGCACTTTTTTCCAGAACCTAATAAATGAAATATAAGAATAATATAGCTAATTTTCAATGAGTGGAAATATCTAAACTATATATTCCCCAAATTTAACATTACACTATTGAGGGTTCCTCCAATCTGCCTCATTCAGCACAGAAATCATTTGTATGTGGCCAGAAGAAAAGGCAGCAGTTCTAACAAAAGCTACTGGGTCATCCACTATTTAATAAAATATGTAAGTATATATTAATGTTTTTATAAATAAAATGCACATATAGGTATTTATATTATGTGTATGATTTTAAACAATCAGTATAATTAAGATATGAACTTGTACTTGTTTCCCAAAAACAACTTGAACATTTTCTCTTTTCAAAATACACTTTAGAGATCTAATTCTGTCTTGCCTCTGGCTCACTACACTGACCTCTTCTGCTAAGCTGTTACCATGATGAACCGTAGTCCCGGCACCATGGTGAATGTGATCTTCTGTCTGGGTCACATCCACTGGTGCATGTAGTTCCTCCAGGTAGGTCAGAACAAACTGGGGATAAGCCTGTGGGGAAGGAAAAAAATAAAAATAGTAGTAGCCTCAGAAGTAACAGCCAATAATCTATACAAGTGGAATTATGGGAGGATAAATTAGATTAAGAATAAAAAGTTCTGACTAATAAACTGTACTTTATCATCTATTTCAGACATTATAATCAAGCCTAGTAACTTTAAGATTTCTAATTAGTTGTTTAATATGAGCAAGTTTAACTAGATTGCTAGTTTTCACTCTCAGATAGATGATAATATTAAAGCCATCTTATATAATAATAATATCTAAGATATATTTAGTTATTTCTTCATAAGGTGTGCAATTGCTATATCATCTGGGGGTATTCAATTCTGCTCTGGAAGACAAGAAAACAAATGGGATGAATGAAGTTCATTAGCTGAATTAAGTATAGATAAGTAAGTTAGTAACCTGAGAAGTATCAGACAGAAAGTAAGAGTGTAAGTCTATGAACATAGCTAGAAAGGAGTAGAGGGCAAAATAGGCATTTAATAGTCATGATTTGCTAAATAACAAATAAAGCAAAAAATATTTATTATACACTAAGTACAAATGAAGCACATGAGACACACAATAATTGAAAGATATTTAATTGGCCACCTATTGCTGACTCTGATGTTGGATTTTCAGCCAAATAACATCCACAGCTGCCCATCAGGCCAACTGGGGAGGATAGCTATTGGCCGAGTTTACTTGCCAATAAGCTCTCTAATGGAGCAAATGTGTGTCACTTCTCAGACACCTTTAGTGTATTGGGCCTCTTCGTTCAAATTTTCACTCTGGTCCTTGTAACCACATCATCAGCAGAGAAGGGTGATGCAATAGAGAGAGAGAGAGAGGTTGACTTTGCAGAAATTCAGGTATTATGATCCTTTAGTATGTTTACCTAGCCTACCTCTCTTCCCATATATTTTACTTTATACTTTAAATTGATTTAATAGGAGAGCCTAAGTGGCTCAGTCAGTTAAGCATCCAACTCTTGGTTTTGGCTCAGGTCATGATCTCACAGTTTGTGAGTTCCAGCCCCGCATTGGGCTCTGTGCTGATGGCACCAAGCCTGTTTGGGATTCTCTGTCTCCCTCTCTCTCTGCCTCTCCACTGCTCATGCTCTCTCTCTCTCTCAAAAATAAACAAGCATTAAAAATTTTTTGATTTAATTAACTGTGATCTGAACATTTTATTTGATCTGTGCACCTTTCTGGTCCATGAAATCTTTGCTAATTTATCTAGGATCATACTTGGAGGCTACTATTGCCTCAAATAATTTTCAAATGACAATATATTTACATTTTAATCCTCTCAAAAGCCCTTTGAAACAGGTACTATTATTTTGCCCATTTTAAAGATGAGGAAACAGACACAGAGACGTTAAGCAACTTTCTCAGTGTCACCAAGCTTGTTTACTAGCCCATAAAACTTAGAAATATTGCCTCAAGTATGATATAAACTTCTTTTTTAAAGTGTAGAACTAAAGTTCTAACAAAAAATATAAGAGGAATTTGGGGGATAATTAAAGGGCACTAAAGTCCTTATATTGTCCTGGAAAAAGAGATATTCAACCAAACTTACGCACACAAGCACAATAGATGCCCAAGAAATAGAGACTATCTGAACAATTCTGCCTGCCATCATTCTAATCCTCATTGCATTGCCTTCTTTATGAATCCTATACATAATAGATGAAATTAACAGTCCCTCTTTAACAGTAAAAACCATAGGGCATCAATGGTACTGAAGTTATAAGTATACGGATTATGAAGACCTAGGCTTCGACTCCTACATAATCCCTACCCAAGAACTAAAACCTGGGGAACTACGACTACTTGAAGTCGATATTGAACAACCTTAAACTTTTTTTTAGAAAATCTGTAAGTAAATATGCATGTTAAAAATGTAAGGGGATCCATAATCTTAAATGCATATTACTAAGTGAAAGAAGCCAACCAGAAAAAGATACATATTTTATGATTCCAAAAACGTGACATTCAGAAAAAGACAAAACTGTGGACACAGTGGGAAAAAAGATCAGCCCTTGCCAGGGGTTAGGAGGGAGGGAAGGATGAATGGGCAGAGCACAGAGAATTTTTAGGGCAGTGAAATAATTCTGCATGATACTATAATGGTGGACAAATGTCATTATACATTTATCCAAACCCATAGAATACACAACAGTATGAGTGGACCCTAATGTAAACTATGGATTTTGGGTCATAATGTGTCAATGTAGATTCATCAACTATAACAAATTACCACTCTATGGGGGATGTTGATCGTGGGGGAGGTTGTGCATGTATGGGGAATTGGCATATATGAGAACTCTAGTTTCCATTCAATTTTGCTGTGAACTTACAAAGCTGCTCTAAAAAATAAGGTCTATTAAAAAAATTTAAGAGACTCCACCAAATAACAAGTGACAAAAGAAAAACAGATAAATTATACTACATCAGAACCTAACAGTTTGTACTACAATGTCATCAAAAATGAAAAGACAACCCATAGCACGGGAGAAAATATTTGCAAATCATACGTTTGATAAGGGGTGTGTATACTGAATATATAAAGAACTCTTACAGCTTAGTAAGAATGATAGATGACTAATATATTAGCAAAGGATCTAAGTGGAGGATAATTTTCCAAAGAAGATATGCAAATGGCCAACAAATATATGTAAGTGACATGGCTCTGATTCTGACAGTTTTAAATCCCTTATATTCTGACAGTAGTTTCAGGTCTTACATCCTCTAACAGAGGTAAAGATACTTCATCTCAGTTTATTTTTGAGGTATATTTCCCTCTTATACGAAGAAGGCATACCTGGAACATGGGAAACTTCAATATATATCAAATGAGATGGATGAGGCAGTGCCCAAAAGGTAGAGCCATGCTGTGTCAGAATATACCGCTAGGCATAGCAAAGACAAACCAAAAAAAAAGGAAAAAAAATATCATGTGCTTTGCTTCCTGGAGTTGACAGTCAAGCAAAGGTGGCAGACATACCCACGTGACACAGACAAGTGCTATTATTCATCCTCCTACCATGCATTTGGAGAGACTTACAAATTGTTCTGCCATTTTCCCTTTGGAACAATTCTAAACTATTCCCACCCCAGGTACTGACTGTCTAACATTTTGCTACTATAGTTCTTTACCATTCTTCTACTCCAAGACCAGGCTATCTTGATCTCCAAGCAGTCACCTATCAGTTCAGTATTCAGACCACAAGTATAAACACCCCCCCTCCTTCTACTGGACTTCTACTCTTCTCTTCTAGGGAGTTGACAGCCTAATCTTTTGACTTTCTCCCTTCTAGTGCATCTGCACATCGTTCTAAATTGACGTCTAATGTCAACACCCACTGTTTTCCAAGTCTTTCAGACATCTGGGCTTCATTACATTCTTATCGTTCTAATCCACTTTTACCACCAGAAGATAAATTTCTATATTTGTATAGTAATAATGTATTCAGTAGTACATCTTTGATCACATCATTCTCACTTTAAAAACTTAAACTAGTACTCCCGGTACATACTGATTAACTGTACTGTGCTATTCTGGCTTCAAATTCCAGCTGGGGTATTTACCGACTTTGTGACCAAAAGCTCTACTTCCTTAAGGGAGAAGTTTTCTACTGAAAACTGAGTAAGAATCTGCTCAGAATTTCACATGGACCAAAATCCCCCTCAGGATACAATGACAACTCTCTGGTTGCTAAAAAAGATCTCATCCACTTGTGAGTTTCTTTTCTTTTTTTTTTTTAACTTAACAGGGCTGGAGAATCCTCTTCATCACTCCAAGATATTCATTCTATGTACATTAAAACGTCTGCATATTTGACCTAACGAGGCTCCATAGGAATATTTATTTCCTCATGAAAAATAGAGCAAGTGGGTCTACAGAATCTCACCTGAAATATTTTAAACTCTAGATACTCTTACCTCCTCTTGGTTAGTATATGATCAGGCATATTTTTAAAAAGTGCTTCCCGGGGCACCTCAGTTGCTCAGTCGGTTGAGCATCCGGCTTCGGCTCAGGTCATGATCTCACAGTTCATGGGTTCGAGCCCTGCATCAGGCTCTGTGCTGACGACTCAGAGCCTGGAGCCTGCTTCCAATTCTGTATCTCCCTCTCTCTCTGGCCCTCGCACTGTCTCTCTCTCTCTCTCTCAAAAATAAATTTAAAAACATTAAAAAAATTAAATCTGTAAAAAGTGCTTCCTGACTATAAATGCTTTTCATAGAAAACTTAGAAAATGCAGAAAAACGTAAAATAATTATTCATCTTCCAACCACCTGTTTTATGTATAAACTTCCAGTTTTGTTTCTACATACATACATAATCTTCGATATAATATAAATAAATGTTCTCTTATCTCATTTTTCTTGAAATTTGCATTTTTCTCTGTCATCATAAATTATTCTACATTATTTGTAATACCAATATATAGTATCCATAATAAAAACATACCATAATATATTTACATAATCTCACTGTTGATTACCTGTTTTCAATTCTCACGATTATAAACAAAGCTCTAATAAATACCCTTAAAGATATATTGTGGTACATAGTATTGATTAATTCCTTGGAGTAAGTTGTTTTAAGTGAAATTTCTGTGTCAAATAGAGGATATATTTTTACAGATTTTGATAAATATTGCTAAACTGACCCTCACAAATATCCCAGTCTCCTAGATAGCATCCAGTGTTCCCTGCCTCCTAGAGTTCATACCATCGTGTGGTCCCTTCCACATTATAGCAGGATTGGTATATGTGGCCCAATGAAGATGCCAGAAATGTTGTTACATCACTTCTGAGATTAGGTTATAAGATACAACTTCCATTTTGTTCTCTTGTTCTCTTTGGTCACTAGCTAAGGTTGTGGATAACACTTTGGAGAAGCCCAGATACCAAGAAACTGAATGGAGGCTCTTGTCTATAGAGTAAGTATGCCTTGAGATAGAATCTCCAGCCTCACCAAGTCTCAGATGACTGCAGTCCCTGTTGACACCTTGACCACCTCTTCATGGAAGATTTTGAGTTAGAACTATCCAGCTAATCCACTCCCAGGTTCCTGGACCACAGAAACTGAGATAATAAATACTTGTTTTAAGTCACTAAGTTTGAAGGTGTTTGTTACACGGCAATAGATAACTAATACAAATACAATAACAAAAAACTCGTACACGTATAAATATTAAAAAAATGTGCATACTTGTTTTCTCACATTTTCATCAACATTGGATATTCCTGGTTTTACCAATACTTAATAGGGAGAAAATACTGTCTTATTGTTTTACATTGCTTTAATTTCTAGTGAGGCTAAACTTTTTTTTTATTTGGTTTGGCTCTTCTAATTTTTCTTTGTCATGTATTTCCTTTTCCTGTCCTTTACCTAATTTCTATTGAAGTGTTTCTCCTCTTCTACTGTTTTATCAGGCTTATTTTGCATTTATATTGCAAATATTTTTTCCCTATTTATTCTTTCTCATGCTACTTTAGGTTAGTTTTCTGATTCTTATATACTCAAAGCCATCAGTTTTTTCCTTTATGGATTCTGCCTTTACAGGTTCATGGAGAGGTCTACTTGCCATTAGTATGGGTTAGATGTTTTAATCCAGGCTTTCTTTTAGGTATTTATGGTTCCATGTTTAAGTTTCAATCTTTAATTTAGCTGAAACTGGTAGACTGTATAAAGGAAGTAATCCAACTTTATCTTTTCACAAATGAATAGAGGAATAGTTAACTTTAAAAACAAATCAAATAAAAAGAACAAAACTCATCCAAGTAAAAACAATATAAAAATGCAATATTATATTTAAATTTGTTCATTATTATTATTACTAGTTACAAATTATCAATTAGCTAGCATCAATATGCCAGAATCTATTGATAGGCCAGAATCTGGGCCAAATACTCAAAACGTTAGCATTAATATCTCCATTTTGCAGACAAATAATGTGAAGCTTGCAAAAGGCTAAGTGACTTGTATAATGCCACACAACTAATAAGTGGTGGAACCAAAATTAGTTATTAATATCCTAAAGTAATTCTGTCTCCTTTTTAAATAAATGGAATGAGCTCCATTTATGATCCAGCCACAAATAATTATCAAATTATTCTCCATTTTAGTCTTAACTAGAATGGGTATAATTTTCGATGTGACTAAATTTAGATCCAATCAAAATTTCTAAACCTCTAAAAGAATATAATTCCTCATTAATAGTTTTGCTCTGTGAATTGTAGTAAAAAAAATAAGCAATTGTGTTTGGGAATGGAACATTAAAGTTTTTAGAATCAAAATCCTCTTAAAAATAATCATGTTTGAAACACAAAAGTATGAGTTATTTGCTAGCTACCAATGTACTGTTGAGAATAATTAGAAAAGTATGAATTACAAGAAAGGGGAAGGTAAAAACAAGAGCAGAGTAAAACTGGATGTTTAGATACCTGAATTTGGGAAGAGAAAAGAAGAAAATACACATAAGCCATGGTCCTGCTCTTCTGTGTCTGTTGGTGGGAAAGTCAATACTTATATAGGACAGAATTATGTTCTTGGATACTAGGAGTCAGTTCTGTTTAGGTATACCTCAGAATAAAGTCATGTGAGGGTACAGGCCAAAGTGCTAGAGGGATATTTTAGTACAGTCTCAAAATTCTACTTTTTATTTTTATGAAGATGAATAGGTTTTGGTTTTTCTGTGACTCCCTCTCCACTAACACAGAGCTTCACTCTGACTCAGGAATGTAGTGGAGTCAGAAACAGGGCAGGGGGTAGCTAGGGTGAATCTCAGCAGGAAGTTAGATACAGGTTATTTTTAAAACGCTTTGACAGTTGATGCTACGTCAAATTCCCTTCTTAGGAACAGAACTAAAATTGTATAGGCCTGGTTGAGCTAGTGAATAGGTTGGAGTTTTAACCAGGGTGCCAACAAATAACTACAAGGAAATGCTATTCTATTAATTTTCAAATGTAAATTGTATGAAACTCTCTAAATTTCTAAAATAATTCAGGTCAGGAAATAATGGCTCAAATGTATAATTCTAGAACACTAGAGAAATAAAACTATTATTTTCACTAGTCAGGATCCAATAAAGAGATATAAACTACATTGTGATTTGAACAGGAAAAGTTTAATATAAACAATTAGTAACAGGGGCTTACAGAGTCAGGAAATTGGCTAATAAGAGTCTAAGAGAACATTAAAGGATATATGAAGAGCAGATATAGGGAGTAGCCAGTACTGCTAGGCCTGAGGTAGAATATCCAAGGAAGAGGCCTGGCCCGTGGTTGAGATCCAAACCACATAGAAAAGAGTACAGCCATGGCGCACTAGATGGTGAATAGGTCCCTGAGTAAGTTCACCCATGGATTTCACCATATATCTGTCTTTGGAGCTCAAGGGGAAGCCGTCCACAGAAAGGTCCCTCGCTGGTGACACTCCACTATAGAGCCACCCATGAGGAACATGCTCAAGGAAACCATTCACAAGAAGGTACCCCACTGGCAGTCAGTAGTCTGCTGTTAAGCTGCCTGAGGCCAGTGTCTGGCAGTAAATGGTAGGTCTGGATCTGAGAGGGAATATATTGATAACTGGCATCCTCTGTGTCATAAGTTGAATTGTGCCCTCACTGCCTTCCTTCTCCCCCAAGTACACTGAAGTCCTAACCCTTACTGTAAATGTGACCTTATTTGGAAATAAGGTCTCTGGAGATGTAATTAAATTAATATTAGAGATTTTGGGTGGGCCCTAAGCCAAAATGACTAGTGTCCTTAAAGAGAAAAATTTGGACACAGACACACACATGGAGGAGAATGGCATGTGAAGATTCAGATGCAGAGGGAGTTGGCCATGTGAAGATGGAGGCAGAGACTGGAATTATGCTGCCATAGTCAAGGGACATCCAGGACTGCCAGTAGATGGAGGAGGCCAGAAAGAATCTTCCCCAAGAGGATTCAGGTGGAGCACAGAGCTGCTGGCGCCTTGATTTCAGATTTCTATCCTCCAGAACTGGAGAGAATATATTTCTGTTGCTTATGCCACCCAGGTCATGGTACTCTGTTATAGCAGCCCTAAAAATTAATACACCGAGTATGTCCAATTTCATTCATCTAAGTAATTTAGCATTTCTGAAATCATACTGGTGTGATCCTAAGGCAAACACTATCAAATACCATGTGATTAATCTAATTTTTCCTTTCCTTAAATATTGATGATCAATTAACATTCCATTTAGGCTTGGAATCATAGACAAGGAAGAAAATCTTGAGATTTTCAAGGCCAATATCTTCACTTTATTAAAGCAAATTTTATATGCATATGAAACACCTACAGAAGAGTATATAAATCATAATTATACAATTCAATCCATTTTCACATTGTGAATACCTGTTCAATCACCCAGGTCAAGAAAGGGAACATCACAACACACCTGAAGGTTTGTTGTTTTGCTTGGCATTAACGTTTAAATAACTGCAATCACCCAGCGTGCATTTTCTTGCATCTGGCTTCTTTGTAAACCATTATATTTGTGATATTCATATACATTGTTACAGATAATTATAGGTTGTTTATAGGCATTGCTATCATCCAGAGTCAGAAAACTAAGGCCCATGATCCAAATCTAACTGACCACCTAGTTCTATAAATAAAGTTTTATTGAAGCATAGCCACACCATTTATTTACATCTGTCTATGGCTGCTTTTATGCTACAAAGGCAGGGTTGAGAAGTTGGAACAGAGATTGTAGGGCTCACAAAGCCCAAAATATTTAGTATCAAGCCCTTATAGAACTTTTCCAGCTCTGCTATATAGTATTCCATTGAATATCTATATCACAATTTATTTATCCACTTAATTGCTAATGAGCGTTTCTATAATCTCCATGCTGAGACTACTAGAATTAACACTGCTATTAACATTTTAGTAAACCTCTTTTTCTTAAGATATGTAGCTATTTCTCTTTAGCATTAAAATAGTACAGGAATTACTAGGTTGTGCAGAGGTGTTCAACTTGAGTAGCTGTTGCCAGTTTCCCAAAGCGCCAATCTCCTCATTTAAAAGAATAAGAAAACTGATGTGGATAAAAAAAGATACCTGCAATCCCATGTTTACTGCAGCATTCACCACAATAGCCAAGATATGGAAGCAACCTAAGTGCCAACTGATGAATGGATATAGATGTGATATATGCATTGGAATATTCATCAGCCACAAGAGAGAAGGAAATCCTGCCATTTGCTACGATATGGATGGATCTTGAGGGCATTATGCTAAGTGGGATTAGTCAAAGACAAACACTGTATGATGTCACTTATATGTGGAATCTAAAAATGCTGAACTCATAGAAGCAGGGAAAGGAATGGTGGAGAGACGATGAGGGAATTGAGATGATATTTACCAGTGCAAATTTGCAACTATTAGATCAATAAGTTCAGAGACCTAATGCATAGCACAGTGGTTATCATCAACAATAACTTATTACAAACATGAAAGTTTTTAAAAGAGTTAATGTTAATCTCCACAAAAAAAGGCATGATAATTATGTGATATAATAGAGGTGTTAGCAAATACTATACTAATCATTTTGCAATATACAAAATAATAAATCAGCATGTGTAAACTTATGCAATTGTATATGTTAATTATACCTCATTAAACCTAAAAGTAATAGAGGGTGCTTGGATGGCTCAGTTAGTTAAGCATCCGACTTCGGCTCAGGTCAGGATCTCAGAGTTCATGGGTTTGAGCCCTACATCCAGCTCTGTGCTGACAGCTCAGAGCCTGGAGCCTACTGAGAATTCTTTGTCTCCCTCTCTCTCTGCCCCTTCCCTGCTCTCTCCCTCTCTCTCTTCCTTCCTCTCTTTCACAAATAAACATTTCTTTAAGTTTTAAAATAATAATAAGAAAAATAACTGATGCCCTGAAATGCTATGTTGTATCAGAGTAATGGATTGGAAAGAATTATTTTTGGTTTTGGAGAACTTGTATTTTAACGTCAAACAAAGCCTCACAGGAAAGTACTGAGTTAAGTTAAATTCTAAACTTCTGGGCACAGGGAAGTATTTGTGCAAAAAAAAGCATTGCTTGTTCTCAACAATAGGTAGTGCATTTATAAGAATCTGGGAACAGAAAATTTTAAGAATAAAAGCTGTGGCTTACAAAGTCCTCACCTTAGAATAAATGCAGCTGTCTGTTCCGAACACCCACTCCTGAGAGTTACCTCCTTTATGTCTGTAATGAAAATGTAGTTTAGAGACTGACAACTTTTCTCCACAATGAAACATTTTGTAGGTTTTAAATGAAAGAATCATTTTCCATCTCCTGGCAGGAAGAGGACTGCCCATACTCAACCAAGTCTCTACCATCATCTTTCGACTTTCATTCTACCATTTCATTTTACTACTATCGCTGCTACCTCAACAACTAAAACCTTCCTTTCCTAAGACAATCAATTTCTTTGGTACCCAAAGTAGTGGTGGTGGTGGTGGTAGTAGTGTGTGTATACCCATGGTAACAGTAATTAAGAGTTTTAGAGAATAAATAGAATCAATAAAATTATTACAGAAATTTCTGTTTCCAAAAGAGATCCTCTCTCTATGAGACAGAAAAAAGTAAGTATAAATAAAGTAGAAGGATTAAGCAGATGGGATGGAAAAGGATATCATGGAAAATTAAAAACATCAGGCACCTGTTTCTGAAATGACTAGATAATTTTATTACGGAATATCAGATTTTTAAAACTAAATCTGAGAAAAATAAAGAAAAACTAAAATGTGATAAAGCCAATCAGGCCTGAATTGATTAATTGTGTATTCATTAATATTTAGAAACCTTACAAAGGTAGGACAAATGAGTTAAATTAAGTGTAATGGGATGTTAAACAAGACTTTTCCTACTGCCTCTAAGTTTTGACAGAAACATCAATGGTCAGGACTAAGACGTGTCAGGGAATGCTCTATTCTAAAGAAAGGCGCTTTATGATCTGGACAGAATATGCCAAAGCAGCAGTCCAAAACTGGTTCAGGGTGCACTAATCTTCTACTCACATTCAATTTATATTAGAAAATGTGAAGATTCCTTGGGCATTTTGAGATAGATGCTTGATAATAATGTAGGTGTCTAAGCCCCTACCCTCAAATTTTTATTATAAAGATCTGGACCCCAACCCTGCAAAATCTACATTAACAGGTATTGCAAATGATTCCAAACCTAAGACCTCTAGGGAATTTGGAGTGGTCTACAGACCAGACTTTTAAAAACACTGAATTAGAAGAGTTGAGAGCAGTAGGGGAAGGAAAGACCACATCCTTATTATAAAAGGAGAGTTGATTTGATGATTGGATAAATGGGGTTGGGGTTAGGAAGAGAGGGAAGGATAAATCTCAGGTGTCAAAGTTGGGTAAACTAGAAGAGAACATGACTCTATTAAAAGAAAGTGAAATTAGAATGGACAAGAGAGGAGCAGAAATGTAAGAAAATATGAAGAATTCTAATACTTAGGTAAAATTTTTTTATGAAACATCTTCCAAGGTCTAACTGATCCCTAAGCCAAGAATCTCATCCTCAGGCTTTCAGCAAATGTATTTGCTGCTCAACTTCAGCATTGGGTAGGTATGAGGGAAGAATTAGGGGAATTAGTCTTTCTGGAGATATTTTTATTTTGTAATTAACAAAGGAAAAGAGGAGGGTTAAAAATAAATTTGGTGGGGAGAGCCTGGGTGGCTCAGACAGTTCAGGGTCCGACTCTTGATTTTGGATCAGGTCATGATACCAGAGTTGTGGGATCAAGCCCCTTATTGGGCTCCCTGCTTAAGATTCTCTCTCTCTCCCTCTCTCCTGCTCACATTCTCTCTTTAAAATAAAAAAAAAATATTGACTTAGGGTCCTGAACTAAAATTTATGATTATAATAATAATTTTCATTATCCATAAGACAATGACACAAAGACTGAGAATTTGAAGGGAACTGATGAATAAAATGGGATACAGAGAAATGAAGTGAGCTGGTCAAAAAAATCACAGAGCTAGGTAGTATCAAATAGCTACTAGAACCCAGAGCATGCAACTTTCAGCTTGATGTCTTCTCAATTAGATTGGAAAAGTACAACACAATTACTTTGTGTTACTTGAAGATTAAAAATGGAATAAATAATTTAGGCTCATTGGTTAGAATCTGATGCATAATCTTAGTGACATAAAACATTTTGATATGAGAGGCGGCTGGGTGGCCCAATCAGTTAAGTACGTTACATTATTCTTGATTTTGGCTCAGGTCATGATCTCACAGTTTGTGAATTCAAGCCCCATATCGGACTCTGGGCTGACAGTGAGGAACCTGCCTAAGATTCTCTCTCTCCCTCTTTTTCTGTCCCCCACCTCTCTCTTGAAAATAAATAAACTTTAAAAACCCACTTTGTTATGAACATACAAACATACATACATTTTTTTACACATTTGTGTTTATACATTCACTAAATAGTTTCATACTATACAAATTCTCCTGAGGTGCTGAAAAACCTCATATTTCAACCACTAAATGAAGAAATAATAGAAACAACATTATTGCTGGTCTTTAAGGCTGTCAATCCTGACCTTACAACTACAGTCCTTTTAAAAATAATAATAGGAGGGGCTTCTGAGTGGCTCAGTTGACTAAGTGACAAACTCTTCATTTGGCTTCACAGTTAGTGAAATTGAGCAACTAGTTGAGTTAGTGAAATTTGGGGCTTGCTTGGGATTCTCTCTTTCTCCCACTCTCTTTGCCCTTCCTCTGCTTGTGCTCTATCTCAAAATAAATAAATAAACTTTAAAATAATGACAAAAATTATAACAAGTGACTGCTGCAATGCTTTGATGGAAATGTGCTGGGTTTTGATAAAATTTAGATCATTTTAACGTGGAATAGCTATAGTTCAGAGCCACTTTATTGCTTATAGGCAATTCCTCTTGTTGCAGAAATCATTGTGAACATATTTCTTCAAGATAAATAAAATGGAAAATGATAATTTTTCAAAGTGTAAGACTCTGCAATTGGTAATTAATATGCTGATGCTAACTGTCAAAAGCTGTATAGTTCAAAATTTTGTCTTTGAATTATAGTGTTGACTTGAGGATGAATGTGATTATACAAACATAAACTACATCAATTTCAGTTTTGATATTCTGAATTTGTAGCATCTTTTTCTCAAATAATAATACAATAGGAGAGATGTTCACCAGATTGCCAATAGTGTGAGGGCAGACACCACATGTGTCTTTAGAGTTAATGACAGTCGTGAGAATAAAGATATCTTTGAATAAATCGATATGTGAATAAAATGTCAAAATGTCATAATCCTAAAAGTTAATAATAAAGCCATTATGAAAAATGCTTTGAATATAATATATTACAGTTTGGGGGATCTTCTTAGTGAGTAGCTAAAGAACATAAATTATAACTTGGTTAAGAGAATAAATAATTCTGAAAGAAATACAATTTCCTAGCACTTCTCAAATTTTAACGCAGCTCAAATTCTACTCAAGAATTACCTAGGAAATTTTGCAAGCAACATGTAGTTTTATATCATATATAAGCCTTGTGAGCTTACTAGTAGTTTTTCTTTTTAATCAGGAGTGTCTCTCTACATATCTCTATAAGTGTCACATTTAAATTTTATTACCGGAGTTATAAAAAACAAACCTCTCATGCAATGCCTACACCAGAGAGGATGAGAAGATATCATTCTAAAACTTTTTTAACATTTTATTTTCTTTTTGAGAGAGAGGCAGTATGAGCAGGGTAGCGTCAGAGAGAGAGGGAGACACAGAATCTGAAGACAGGCTCCAGGCTCTGAGCTATCTGTTAGCACAGAGCCCGATGCTGGGCTTGAACCCATGAACTGTTAGATCATGACCTGAGCTGAAGTCGGACGCTTATTCGACTGAGCCACCAAGGCACCCCAATATAACTCTAACATATAATAACTTCTTTAAAAAAATAAAATTCCTACAGGCACACCTAGGTGGTTCAGTCATTTAAGCATCTGACTCTTGATTTCAGCTCAAGTCACAATCTCATGGTTAATGGCATCAAGCCCCATGTCAGGCTCTATGCTTACAGCATGGAGCTTGGTTGGAGTTTTCTCTCTTCCTCTCTTTCTGCCCCTTCCCTGATCATACCGTCTCTCTCAAAATAAAGAAACATTTAAAAAAACAATAAAAAATAAAATTCTTACAAACAAAAGTGCATCTGTTCATTTTTCAAGACATTTTATATGCAAAGAAATCAAATTTAGATCCAATATGTAATGACGCTCCTATGAGACTGAATTAGAAAATGCCATAGAATTTTCTATTCTTGGTGAACAAGCTAAAAATATTTTTTATTTATTTTTTATATGTGTTAAGTTTATTTATTTATTTTTAAGAAAGAAAGAGAGAGCACAAGCAGGCACAAGCAGGGGAGGGGCAGAGAGACAGGAGACACAGAATCTGAAGCAGGCTCCAAGCTCTGAGCTGTCAGCGCAGAGCCTGGCCATGGGGCTGGAACTCATGAACTGTGGGATCATGACCTGTGCTGATGTCAGATGTTTAACCAACTGAGTCACCCAGGTGCCCCTAAAAGATTTTTTTATAGAGAAACAAAAAAAATTTAAACTAGAAATAACAATACCAATAATGACAAAAGGAGAGGATGATTAAGAAGCAGTATCCAAGAATCAAAGTCATAAATATGACATGTGCTGGGCTAAGGGTGTGAGACAAGTTCTAGTCCTGGATCTGATGTTAACTAGATTAGATGCATGACTTTTCTAGAACATTTAGTTTCTAGTATACTTGGAATTTCTATTTTATTTTATTTTTTATTTTATTTTATTTTTATTTTAGAGAGAGAATGCCAGCCAGAGAGAGAACCAGAGGGAGAGAGAGAGAATTCCAAGCAGGCTTCATGTTCACTGCAGAGCCTGAAGCGAGGCTCAATCCCACAACCCTGGGATCCTAACCTGAGCCAAAATCAAGGGTCAGATGCTCCACTGACTAAGCCACCCAGGTGCTGCTGGGCTTGGAATTTCTTAAAAGATAATGATATTATTATTACAATCATAACAGCCACCATCACCACTGTTACTACTTCTACTGGTAAAGAAGGCTTTGGAACAGATGCTCTTTAGAGTCTCTCCTCCTCTGAAGCATATGACTTCCAGGACTAGTCACATACTCTCTCCTTCCACAAGTGAGGAAATCACTCTCTGCCCTGGGGAGCTTACTCATTGTAACTCATTGAGTATTCACATGCATTAGACTATTCCTATTGGGAATCTATAAAACATGTGTACACACACACACACACACACACACACAATTTTTTCTTTGAAATATGCCATTGATCAGAGGGTAGAGGCAAGAAGGCAGCCCATAGCTGACAGTTCAGTTAAGGGAAATTTCCTAGGCCCAAATTCATTATTTCCCAGTTGACGGTAAGAAAGACAATCATTATGCTTCACAATTACTAATCTATTTTCCTAGACAGCTTCAAACAGCTCTGGTGCCTTCCAATTCTACTTGGACCAAAAGTAGGATTCATAGAGAACAGACAAAAGGATTTCCCCTCCATGATTCTTAACACAGGAAAAGTAGAAATAAGAAATTTCATCCATCAATCCAACTGTCAAGGTACACATAGACAATTTTTTATTTGATGTTGACATTTCTAATAATGTTATCTATATGTTTGAATATTATTTACATGTCCAATGCATGGCAAATGGTCCTTTCAATATGTGCAGTTTGTCATTCTGCTTTCTTCTAACTCTTACCCTCCTAAACTTCAAGACTTGACCAAAGAGATTATTTTTCAACCTCTCTGATGACCTCATAATATGCTGCCTGTTTACCTGTCTTTTCATCTCTGCACCTAGCACTACACAGCTACACTTGCTGATTGTAGTTAATGGCGTCCTTAGAGTAGGGTTTGTTTAACCTAGTCTAGATTAATGTTGCCCAGTTATCACTCATTTCCAGCAAGACCTAAGTGGGGGGAAAAAGGTAGACCCAAAACACCATAACTGAAAGATTAACACTGAAATAAGGAAGACAGTAAAGATTATCAGACATGTAATAGAAATGAATAAAGTAGGCTAGACCTAGTGTGAGGGCTATTACTGGGAACAGTGGAGAATGTAGCAAAGCGGAGGGTATATGTTCCATCTGAATCTGTGCCTGCATGACTGGTGTCGTGAGATGATGACAGTCCAGTACTGTCCATTCTTCTGATTTTTTTTCAAGAAAACACAGAAATATGTAATTTTTTTGTGTAAAATCTCTTTATTTCAATAGGGTCACAACTAATTTAAAAAATTATAATAATGGGGCATCTGGGTGGCTCAGTTGGTTAAGTGTCCAACTTCGGCTCAGGTCATGATCTTGCAGTTCGTGGGTTTGAGCCCCACCTCGGGCTCTGTGCTGACAGCTAGCTCAGACCCTGGGGCCTGTCTTCGAATTCCATGTCTCCCTCTCTCTCTGACCCTCCCCTGCTCACACTGTCTCTCTCTCTCTCTTTCTCTCTCTCTCAAAAATAAGTAAAACATTAAAAAAAATTTTAAATTATAATAATGTGCAGCCAAACAAAATCTATGGGTCCCCTGTTTGTTGTCTCCATAATCTAACCTCTGTGTGTGGAGGTATGGGTGTGTGTGTATGTGTGTGTGTGTGTGTGTGTGTGTTGCTTTAATTAGTTTGTGATTTTAACCCTAAAATCCAGATCCTCCATATCCACATTCTTTAAAAATGAAGCAAAATAAAGATTAAATGGTGGTCTTATTAAAGGACTTTGATGCAACTGGTTTGTAAGATGTCCAATCTTACAAATCTTTTAGAAAGAAGCATCTTTGACTTTAAGGTTAAGATTGTTATAATTTTCTACGATTTTCAGATCACTTGGTAATGAATGACATCATTGGTCTGCTTTTCATCCGCTCATGGCCAGATGCACATCACAGAAAAAATATTAAATACAATATGTGCAAGCACTTGCTATATTGAATAAGAACAAGATGAGCGACACCAAATGAGACATAACTGAACTAATGAGGCAGGATATGTTTACAGTATTCTCTATGAGTTGTCAGGTTGCTACTTTAAGTGCTAGTTCTATTATTTTTTATTTAAAAGACTATGTCTTGATTCATAGCTTTTGTTAAGATCATTTTATACTACTTAGGAGAAAAGGAAAAAAATTGTCTCTAGAAGTACTATGAGGATATTTACATTATTTAAAATAAAATACTGTTGTGATTAAAAAAACATAAGCCACACAGGTACTTCAGATACTCTGCAAAAGACAAATATACTCAAAAGTATCAGAGGTGAGGTGAACACTAAAAATCTTGGTCCCTGCTGCTTTCTAAAAAACAAAATGCAGCTTCAGTTAGTGAGAACTTCTTGTTTTCCAAATTTTCTATTTGATTCCATTTCACAATAGGTTTTGCTTCTCAGATAAAAATCAAGTCGCATTAATATAAAGAGAAATAATCTTCATTTGCATAGGGACCCTCCCTTCTCCCCCCCACCCTTTCTACCAGTCTCCTTCTCTCCCTGTCTCTTTCCTTCCTTACTGAATTAAACTAAACCTTTTCTTATAAATGGAGATTTTTAAAAATTCTTTAATGTTTATTTATTTCTGAAAGAGAGAGAGAGAGAGATTGAGAGAGAGAAAATGAGCAGGGAACACAGAGGCGAGGAGACAGAATCCAAAGCAGGTTCCAGGCTCTGAGCTGTCAGCACAGAGACTGTCGCTGAGCTTGAACTCACAAACCGTGAGATCATGACCAGAGCTGAAGTTGGACACAACCAACTTAGCCACCAAGGCACCTGGGAGATGTTTTTCAAAACTTACTATAGTTTTTTAAAATTATTATCTCTTTTCTCATTCAAGCTCTCTTCCCTATAGGCAAGAAGGATATCAAGTTTGCGGCTTCAGTCCTACCCAATTCTGTGACCATCCTGGCCCGGGTAGGAAGTAAACCTCCATGGGATAAGGCCAGATCAGCACTAATTTTAGTATTCAGTAAGCCCAGGGAGACCTCTGGGCATGAAGAGCATATTCGTCAACCTTTCCAAATACCTGCCATTTTGACTCAGACCACTGATAAATTCTTCCACTGACAGTGGTCTTCTCGCACCATTTCCCTCTAAAGTAAGCACTTAGTCATTCTTTACCCCCTATTTTGATTTTTTTCTCTGTTCCCCTAGTTTGTCTTTTTGTATTTCTAAAAAACAGCTCCTCTGAGAAATAATTGACATACAATATTGTAAAATATTGTACAACTAACAGGCACATATTTGAAGTGTAAAATTTGACAAGTATTGAAAAATGTACATACCTGTTAAAACATCACAACAATCAAGATAATGAACATACCCATGTCCGTCTGTCCCCAAAAAAATCACCCCCAGAATTTCCTTGTGCCCCTTTTTAATCTCATCCTCCTATTCCTCCCCACCTTCCTATCTCCAGGCAAGTACTATTCTACTTTCTAGATAAGTTACCATTTTCTAAAATTTTACATAAATGGAATCAAACAATATACTCTCCCTTTATGATTTTGTCCTTTACCTCAATATAATTATATATGGACATATCACAATTTATTTATCTATTCACTTATGGATGTACACTTGGGTTGTTTCCAGTTTTCACTTAGAAATAAAGCTGCTATGAATAGTCATGTACAAGTTCTTTGTTAGACTATCTACTTACATTTCTCTTGATTGAATATCTGGAGTGGAATGACTTGGCAATGAGGTAGATATATGTTTTACTTGAAACATGTATATATCTGCATATGAACATCTAAATATGTGTATATTTTAGGAAAGTAGCAACTCTTCCAAAATGACAACCATTTTATATTTCTGCCAAATAGGTATGAGTATTGTAGTTGCTTCACATCTTCCCAACACTTGGTATGGTCAGTTTTTTAAACATTACACATTCTACCACATATTTAGTGGTACTTCATTGTAGATTTATCTTGCATTCAAATAATTATTAACACCTTTTCATATGCCAACAGTCTCTTACTTTTTAAAGTATTTGTCCAAATCATTCATCTGCCCATGTTTTCTTGAGTCGTGTGTGTATTTTTCAAATATACATTATTTGCAAATATTTTTTCTTCTGTGTAGCCTGTTTTGTCAATCTTTTAACAGTATCTTTCAAAGAGCAAAAATTATTAATTTTAATGGAGTCCAATTAATCAATTTGTAGCTTTGTGGATCATGCGTTTGGTGTCATGTCTAAGGAAGTTTTGACTAATACAAGATCATAAATATTTTCTTCTATTTTCACAGTTTTAAGGTTTTATATTTAGGTTTATGATCCATGTTGAGTTAATTACTCTGTGTGTGTGTGTGTGTGTGTGTGTGTGTGTAGTGTGAGAGATGTGAATCAAAGTAATTTTTTAATTTTTACTTTTTGCATATATTCAATTGCTCCATCATCATTTGTCAAAAACATTCTTTCTCCAATGATCTCCCACTTTCAACAAAAATCAGTTGACCATGTATGTGTGGATCTATTTAGGGATACTCTATTCTGCTCCATCAATGTAACTGTCTACTTTGGTGCCAACAGCACACTCTTTTAATAACTATAGCTTTATAATTAGCCTGTGGCTCAGTAAAATAGTTCTTCCAATTTCGTTCTTTAACAAAATTATTTTGCCTGTTTTAGATCCTTTGCATTTCTGTATTTTTGCAGTCTGAATTTTTAAATCAGCTTGATAATTTCTATTTAAAAAAATCCTGCCAGGGTTTTGATTGAGATTGCACTTAAATATATGGAGGAGAAGGGCCCCTGGGTCACTCAGCTGTTTAGGTGTCTGACTTCAGCTCAGGTCATATCTCTCAGTTCATGGGTTCAAGTACCACATGGGGCTCTCTGCTGTCAGCTCAGAGCCCCCTTCAGATCCTCTGTTTCCTTCTCTCTCTGCCCCTCCTCCTCTCTCTCTCTGCTCCTTCCCCTCTCTCTGCCCCCTCTCTATGCCCTTTTTCTACCCTCCTTCTGTCTGCCCTCTGCCCAGCCTCTATGCCTTCCTCTTTCTCCTCCCCCTTTCCCATTATTTGCTCCTCCCCATCCCCCATGCACACACTCTATGTCTCAAAAATTAATAAATATTAAAAATAAATAAAATTAATATATGGAGAATGGACATCATGGCATTGAGTCTTCTAATCTATAAACACAGTATACTCTTGCATCTATTTAGTTCTTTAATTTCATTTAGCAATGTTTTATAGTTTTCAGTGCAGATGTCATATATACATATTTTGTCTGATTTATCCTTAAATATGTCACACTTTTGATGTTATTGTAAATGGTGTTTTTACTTTTTTTATAGTTTATTGTCAACTCAGTTTCCATATAACACCCAGTGCTCTTCCCCACTAGTGTTCTCCTCCATGTCCATCATCCCTCTTTCCTCTTCCCCCGCCCCTTCAGCCCTCAGTTTGTTTTCAGTATTCAAGAGTCTCTCGTGATTTGCCTCCCTCCCTCTCCCTCCCTAATTCTTTCCCCCCCTTCCCCTCCTCATGGTCCTCTGTTAAGTTTCTCCTGTTAGACTTATGAGTGAAAACATATGGTATCTGTCCTTCTCTGCCTGACTTATTTCACTTAGCATGACACCCTCGAGGTCCATCCACATTGCTACAAATGGCCAGATTTCATTCTTTCTCATTGCCATGTAGTATTCCATTGTATTTACAAACCACAATTTCTTGATCCATTTATCAGTTAATGGACATTTAAGCTCTTTCCATAATTTGGCTATTGTTGAAAGTGCTGCTATGAACATTGGGGTCCATGTGCCCCTATGCATCAGTACTTCTGAATCCCTTGGGTAAATCCCTAGCAGTGCTATTGCTGGGTCATAGGGGAGTTCTATTGTTAATTTTTTGAGGACCTCCACACTGTTTTCCAGAGTAGCTGCACCAGTTTACATTCCCACCAACAGTGTAGGAAGCTGCCCGTTTCTCCACATCCTCACCAACATCTATAGTCTCTTGATTTGTTCATTTTAGACACTCTAACTGGTGTAAGGTGGTATCTCAGTGTGGTTTTGATTTGTATTTCGCTGATGATGCGTGACGATGAGCATCGTTTCATGTGTCTGGTGGCCATCTGGATGTCCTCTTTGGAGAAGTGTCTATTCATGTCTCCTGCCCAGAAATGGTGTTTTTAAATTTCAATTTCCAAAATTGCTTGTTGCCAATATATAAGAACACAACCAATATATGTATATTGATTTCAAGTCCTCAAACTTGCTAAACTCATTTATTAGCTCTAGAAACTTTTTGTATATTTCATAGGATTTTCTACATAGGAATCATGTTATCTGAAAGTAAAGACTGTTTAAATTCTTCAATTCATATCTAGATGTCTTTTATTTCTTTTCCTTTTCTTGTTATACTGGCTAAAAGTTTCAATGCAATGCTGAATAGATCAGAGTGGACAACTTGGTTTTTTTTTTCCTCATGTTTCTTGTGCTTGGAACTTTTTTAACTTCTGGGATATTTTCACAAAATTTGGAAAATTTTCAGTTATCATTTCTTCCAATATTTTTTTGTTCCCTACTTCCTTCCCTTCAGAGACTCTATTTACTCACAAAAGAAGCATTATAAATTTTTTCATATCTTACTATTACTCTCTGAGAATACAGACTATTCTCTGAGAAAACAGGCAACCACCTCTTTGACCTCAGCCACAGCAACTTTTTACTTGACATGTCTCCAAAGGCAAGGGAAATAAAAGCAAAAATGAACTATTAGGACCTCATCAAGATAAAAAGCTTCTGCACTGCAAAGGAAACAATCAATAAACTAACAGGCAACCAACAGAATGGGAGAAGGTATTTGCAAATTACATATCAGATAAAGGGTTAGTATCCAAAATTTATAATGAACTTGTCAAAATCAATACTCAAAAAACAAATAATCCAGTGAAGAAATGAGCAGAAGAAATGAATAGACACTTTTCTAAAGAAGACACCCAGATGGCCAACAGACGCATGAAATGATGCTCAACATTCCTCATTATCAGGGAAATACAAATCAAAACCACATCGAGATACTACCTCACACTGGTCAGAGCTGCTAAAATTAACAACTCAGGAAACAACATGTTGGTGAGGATGTGTAAAAAGGGGAACCCTCTTGCACTGCTGGTGGGAATGCAAACTGGTACTTTCACTCTGGAAAATAATGTGGATGTTCCTCAAAAGTTTAAAAATAGAATTACCCTACAACCCAGCAACAGTGCTACTAGGAATTTATCCAAAGGATACAGGAGTGCTGATTTATTGCAGCACTACCAACAATAGCCAAATTATAGAAAGAGCCCAAATGTCCTTTGTCCATCAACTGATGGATGGATTAAGAAGATGTGGTATACACACACACACACACACACACACACACACACACACACACACACTGGAGAATTACTCGGCAATCAAAAAGAATGAAATCTTGCCATTTGCAACAACATAGATGGAACGGGAGGGTATTATGCTACGTGAAATAAGTCAGTCAGAGAAAGACAGATACTATATGTTTTCACTCATATGTAGAATATGAGAAACTTAACAGAAGACCATAAGGGAAGAAAAGGAAAAAAAGAGTTACAAGCAGAGGGATGCAAACCATAAGAGACTCTTAAATACAGAGAACAAACCGAGGATTCATGGTGGGAACAGGGAAAATGGGTGATGGACACTGAGGAGGGCACTTGTTGGGATGACACTGGGTATTGTATATAATTGATGAATCACAGGAATCTACTCCTGAAGCTAAGAGTATACTGTATACACTGTATGCTAGCTAACTTGACAATAAATTACATACAATTTTTTTCCCTCTGGCTTTCATTGTAAATAGTGTCTATTACTATCTATTCAAGATCATTAATATATTCATCAACAATGTCTAATCTTCCACTAGCACAGTATAATTTTTTTCATTTCATATACTGCAGTTTCCATCTCTAGAAATTTGATTGGAATCTTTTCATATCTTCCAAGTCTCTATTTCACATGTTCCATCTTTCCTTTAGTTTCATTAATATATGGAACACAGTTATAACAACTGTTTTAATGTCCTGTGCATTAATTCTATATTTTATGTCATTTCTGGGTCAGTTACAATTGATTGACTTTCTCTTTATTATAACCGTGGACAATGTCAGCTGAAGCTTCTCTGGTTCCATGTTCAATGGGTTTGGACTTGTCATTATCACTGGAAGGTGATTCTTGGTTTGCCTCCAGTTTACAGCACCAATTCTGTCCCAGAAATCTTGTTATCCATTCCATATACAGCACCATATCAAATTGGGAATTGCTTTGTGTGTTTGTGCCCCTCTGTAGGAACCATATGTGTAGCACCCTTTAGCACAGCTAGTTTGCTATGATGCTATGATGCCAGCATACTTTCTCCATCTCCTTTCTACTTAGGTTTCTTAATTAATATTACCTACTCCTCCACTGAAGTATTTACTACCATACATGGCACTCATTAGCAATTTCTTGAATAGATTTTCATCTACACACAGTGTTGCCTTATGGTTAAGAGTGGGTTACAGTGTCTGACTGCATGAGTTTTCATTCTTCTCCAACCAGTTAGTAGGCATGACCTTGAGTAAGAGATTAACTTCTCTGTACTTTATTTGCCTCATCTGTAATAATAATAATGATAGCTATCTTATCAGGTTGTTATTAGGATTAAATGTTGTTATTAGGATTAAATTAGGATTAAATTAGAATTGTGTCTGATTCAGAATTTGTTGTTGTTAGAGTAAGAGGTACAGCTAAGATTTACACCAGGGAATCTGACTCTGTAGATCACATTCTTAACCTGTATGTGATATTCTAATACCTGTTGGACAATCTGCTTTGTCTGTTAAAGAAAATATTCTGTCTATATTTGTGGTTGGGCTGGTGTCTTTGGTGCCTAAGTATCCCAGTTCTGGTTTCAGTCCAAAACACATTTTCTCCATCCAAAAGTAGTTGGATAATAGTTTCCTAAATTCTGAAGCACAGTAGGACTGGGTTTGTCAATGCTAGGTAAAATCAAAAGACAAATGAGCAAGACAAAAAAAATTCTAGGAAATAATGTTTCCAGACTGTTAGTATAAATCAACTTTCTTCCTCATCCCTAACTTTTTGTAAATCTATTTTCATTTTTAATTTGATTTTCTCAAGTCAGCAAAAACAAATAAAAAGGAGACTTGATGCCCTACGTATCAGCAATGTTTTGTCTCCTCAATTTTCATTCACAATTCAATATTTCATATTGAGAAAATTTAGAAAAAATTAAGAATACATACAGAACATTAAATGTTTAAATTAACAACCAAAATGGATATAAAGAAATGAGTTCCAATAATTATAGAGTAGAGCAGCAGTTTGTCTACAACATGTGTACATGTTGAACGCCAACATTTCACTTTTAAAAATACCTAAGAAATGTTACCAAGTTAAATAGCATACATTTTCAGACTTATTTTAGATAGGAAATTAATATTGATATTATGAACACAAATTTAAACACCTAATGAATATTCCATCTAAGCTGGGAGGCATTGTGATATGACTGCTCAGAAATCTTGAAATTAACATTCATTATTTTGAGCTAAATAGCTTATAAGCATTACCTCTTCTGTAGGATTAATTTATATCCTTCTAGTGATGTCCCCTCAGCAGCCTTGACTCTGATCGGGTGACCAATAGCCAGGCAGCCCTGCGTTATCGCCCGGCTCAGGATCATTCCAGTCTTCCAATGAATAGAAAGGGGGGAGAAAGGTCTAAATAAGTTAAAAGAACCAGAAAATTCAACAATGTGTCACAACTACTAAGGTCATTATGCCTGGATAAGCCCGGATATTAACAGTTGCTGAAAGTGAAACACTACCCACAAGTTAGCAGTCAGTGAGCCCTGCTCAGAATCAGTGATCTTCTGTCCGACAAGGGTGGCATTTTACAGTTCAGCGCAAAATAAAACAGACCTTGATATCTTCATTTGTCCTTTTTTTTCTGTGCATATTTCACAGGGCAGCAATTTGGGGTCCATCATGTGTCACTTGTTATAGTTATGACTACAGAGCTTATGTGAAATATGTATGCACAGAAAAAAAAAAGAGCAGTGAGCTGAAAAGATTGAAACAAATCCTTAACCTTTGTACCAATTTAAAGTTTTGCTCTGGGTCTAAATACCATGGGTTAAACATTTTTAGGTGGTTTGTGAACTGCTTTTGCTTTACATGTTAAGATACTCTGAATAGGAAATTGGTTGGGAATATTGCTTTAATGGCCATTTAACAAGTTTTTTACTTAGAAAATCAACAACACATTTTAGACGAGTGACAACCACTAAGGATTTATGGCACGCAAAATTGTCTATCCTAACAGGTAAAAATACGTCTTCTGGAAGAAGGGAGAGAACATTCACTCTAAAAGATTTTCAACTTGTTTTATTTTTAACATGGGGTTTTTATTTCTCATTGTTTCTGCTGTGTGGTAAAAAATAAAAAAAACAACAACAACTTGGGAAGAGTTTTTTTTTTTTTTTATTTTGGTTCTAAGCACTGGATTAAATCCTCATCTGACAGGCTTGTCTATATTGAAAGACCATTTCTTTGGATGAGGAAAAAGAAACATTTATTAGGCACTTATGAATATCAAACACTACACTTGAATTTCACACATGCTTTCTTATTAATCATCATAGCAACTGTGCGAGATAGATATGACTAACTTTAGTTTATAGAGAAGGAAACAGTGGTTTCAGTGCAGCGAAGTCACCTTCACAAGGTCATACAAAGGATTCTAGTTCCAATCTATCTAACTTCACAATCCATACTCTTTTTATAAGCATTTCAATTATTTTTGAGAAAATTTTAGACAAGTACAAGGTTTTTGCTATCATAAAATTTTAGAAACAGATACCATGGAATTACAAACTATGAGATGTAGAAAAGAGCTTTCCATATCAACTGGTCCAACTCTTTTCAGGTAAGACTAAAGTCCCGATACAGTGTGTGACTTACCTGAGGTTACACGAGGGTTCAGTGGCAATTCTAAAAACTAAAACACTTCCATAAATAGGTCAAATATAGAGCAGCATTCTATATTACAGTGAAAAGGCATATGTTTTGAAGTCAGCTAGTCCAAGAATCTTTCTTCTGCCACTTACTAGCCTTAGTTTTTTCAGCTGTATAATGTATGAGATTAAATAAGATATAAATATGTAGAAGATGCCTAACATATAGCAGATGTTTGACAAAATGGCAAATGTTGTTATTAAACCTGAAGCAAAATACAACTTAAAAAGGGGTCTCCAAGTTGGAAGACGATTGAAGAACTATCTCATCTAACCTCATTCTGCCTTGATATATGAAATGAATATTTCTTGGTTCCTTTGTATCTTAATTACTCCATACATTTGTCTTTAGCTCTCAGAGAATCAAAGCATAACAGTTTAGAGCAATCCCAAATTTCATTTGAGAAAATAGTTACAACCTCCCCCCACACCAACACAGTCCCAGCAAGCCTGCCTGAGTGACTCTGTACCCATGCAAGTGCTAAAAAAGGCCAAAATAATCTATAGAGAGGGGGCAAAGGCAGACAGAAGAATGGTAGATAAAGGCTGCACCACCTCTTTCCAGACATAACTATTTGATGGCGATTACAAAGTATATGTCAATAGTAGAGGAGAGGGGAGGGCATTTAATGCTCTCAATTTAAATCAGACCCAGTAATATAATAGTAAGGGTAAAAAAATTAAATAGTGTCAATACATAGGTATAAAATGCATTAGTCATTGTTCACATTTTATACTCAGGGATTTCTCTTAAATTTGCCTTTATGAAGACCATACACTATCATTATTTGATGTTAATCCACCAGACTAGATGAAGCTCAGCAATGCAGACATAGGAGTAAATGACATTCAGACAAATCTCATGAGAATGGGGACTCTGTGGACTGTACATAAGCTCTATGCTGAGTTTAAATACCTCTGAGTATGAACTAATCACCACACCTGAACGTGAATTGAATGCCTGCATGGGGCTTTACAGAAGCCCTCTGAACCAGGCACACCAAGGACAGAGAAGTAGCATTCATAACAGCCAACAGTTTATCATGCTTTCACTTGAATGCTTGTGTGCATGAAGGCACCAGGAGCTAGAGACACACTGTGACCAGGGAGCACGGGAAGTCACTCAGGGAGAGGAGACACTCTTGGGTACCTTCGTGATCAGCCATACACTGGCTGTAGGCCACAGGGTAGATGGAGCTATCTGACTTCCACTGCTCACTTCCCTGCTTGAGGAGCTCTGCTTTATGATGGAAACAGAGGCGTGAAGGACAATATTGGGATCCACCTGTACCATGAAAAGAAGTATGGATTGTTAAACTCACAGTCTGAGGGTTCACCCCCTTCAACACACTCGCCCACAATTGTTTATCCTAAGATATTATGTTTCTGATTGAGAAGATCTCATTGGAAACAATAGTGCTCAATCCCATTTAATTCAATTCAATTAATATTTGTTGAGCATCAGCTCTGATATGCAAGGCACTAGACTGTGTGGTGTGGGATATGATACAGTATTTTTCCTGCCCTAGAGAAACTTGCAACTGAAGAGTCAATAACACACACACACACACACACACACACACACACACACACACACGGGAAGAAATAATGGATTGCAGAATGGGGACATCAAAGGAGAACAGTTAAAAGTCCCCAGTCCCCTTAGAATAAAGGGATATGAGTTGAGAATTTAGTGACAGTTGTGAGGAAGGATAGGAGGAGACCTAATGTCAAGACACAGTATCTGTGTTTCCCATATTTGTTATCTGACTACATATGTCAAAGATATGGTATATCTTCTAGCATTTCTCACTTCGACTTGATTGTAAAATTAATAGACATTCACATCACCTGTAGAAAATCTACTTAACATTTAATAAACTTTTCCACTAACTTACATGATAACTTTTCCTGAGTTATCATACTAAATTTTTAAGTACCAATATTTGTTTGTATAGGATTATGGGAATGTGTCAGTTTTGCATTAAGCTAAATAAATGATGTTGCTTCAATAACAATTTAGGTTATTTTCTCATACTAAAAAGTATATTCTAAACATGTGCTAATACTAGATATTTGTTGAGTAGCAACTGCTTCTTCAAAATACAAAAATTAAATGATAATTTAAAAGGTAATATTTACAAAAGAGTACAGCTAATATATTTGGTAATTAATCCTATAATGGAAGATAGTTACTCCCCAAGAGAAGAAAATGTCTTTTGAGTCCTATATGTGAAAATAAAATTTTAAAAATACAGCAACCCCATGATGTAAAGAGATCTGACTTGCAGCTCTTTGATTGTGTATTCCTCAGTTAGCCAGTAGTGGCTGGATTCTGGAGGGGAATCCCCCACAGTTTCTGAACAATGATAAACTATATTCTACTAATCCACCCGCCACAGGACTCAGCATTTAAAGTAGCACTCTTACTCAACCTCCTAACTCCAAGTTGCCATCACACTCCAAACTCCCCTCTGCAACTGGGAAGAAGATTGTTTTGACTGGAATTAGTCAGACAGAAGGACTGTACTGCCAACTGCTTCTTTGTACAGCACCTGCTGCCAGCGCCTAAATTCTTGTTATCTCCACAACATGGTTTAATCTTTTAACAGTTGGCTTATTGGTGAAGAGCGAGGGGTCTTTTGTGTCTGTCTTGGGTTGGCACCCAGTATTAACACCATGCTGTTCTTCGAGAGATATTTTGCTGGACAGCTCCCAAGTGATTCTACATAGACCAGACACAGCCAGGCCCACGAACTCAGCTTCGATGCCTATTATTAAGAGAAAAAAATCTTGCCAAGTCTGGGGTTCTGATACATTTAAAATTGACAACGGCCATTAAATTTCAATTTGTGACTTCACCTTCTTTTCTCCTTTTAGTTTAATTGGATAGTTTAACTTGAGACAAACCTTTATGAAGGTTGGGAAAATAAAAACTGAAAACTGCAATTCATAAAATAAAAGTGCTCTGACAACCTGAAACATGATACCCCTTGTGTGTGTGCACATGCACATATATGCATACAACAGGATTTATGTTGAAACTGCTTTCTAAATACATTACCATCACATACGTCATTAGAAAATCTCTTCCATTGTTTTGTATCTCTCTCTCTATATATATGTGTGTGTGTGTGTATATATATATATACCTTCAAATGACCATTATGATTTTGGTTGTCTGAATAAACTGCTGATACAGAAGCTGCCAGTGATTTAAAAAATGATGCATGATATTCTGGGCCTATTAAAACTTCTTGCTTAATTTTCTTTGTCCAAATCACTAGTGAAAGTAGTGCAGCCTTCAATATTCCTGTGAAAATTCAAAATAATAAGAGAACCACTTATGGTCTTACTTACAGATCTACTGAGGAATAAAATATAAGACAATGAAATTTTTCTTGAAAGGAGAAGCTCTTTATTCTGGACATTGTTTTCTTTACTGCATAGAAATTTTATAAGGTTTTTCACTTTTGATAGTGAATTTAGGGCCAAGTTAAAAAAACGATCTACGAATTAAAACCACAACTAAAAGAAATGTTATAATATCTTTCCTCATGTCCCTGATGTTCATTTTTATTGTTTTAATTCTCTAAAGCTATAGCTGATCAATACACCCACCTCAAAGGTCAAGAACTGGAGAAGTCTAAAGGCAGAAAATACCAGTGAGTACATAATTATGCAATCAAAGATAGAAGACGTAAATAGGCAGTCCTCAAATACCTTCCAAATATTGCTCTAAAAATAAGGCAGGGGCTCAGGATTTTACTAAAGTTCTGTGTCCTATTCTAACGGCAACCAGTTCAAAATTAAAAATAAAATTTTGTATTTCTCCAGTATCATTTATTTGCAGAAAACATTAGTTTTCGATGACTTGCTGTTCAAAGAAATAGAACAGTAAAAAGGGGCCATTTTTTCCCAGCCTCCTTTGTGACATATAGAAGAATTTATTCTGCTAGCATCCATGACTGCTGATTTGTAAGCTTTAAGTTTATAACTTGTAACCGGTATGCCACAATTCTAAAATCATAATTTGGTAATGATCTCACTCTTTCCATACCAAAAGTTGTCATTAATGTCCTACTAAAGTCTAATTATACTATTTGATCCCCAAAGGGCCTGGGATCAAAGTATGTTTCCTTCCATTTTGGCAGAATATATTACCTGCCAAAACCTGGAGTCCACTTTTCTGCCCCCCCATATTCTGGTATTACTATAACTATTCCTCTCATGAAATGTGTTTTTTTTTTATAGTAACTACCGTCAAGTTTAAATCTCATCCAGTGCATGGAAATATTTAATTTTATTGCCCTTAAACTGAAGCAATATAAAAATGTTACCAATTTAGGTAACAATAGAGGAGTGTAGAAAGACGTATTTGCCAAACTGTCAGTTTGTGGTAGATTCCAAATCTTCTTTTGAAATGGATAAAAGAGCAACAGGTTGTAATTGTCAGGGTTATATCTATCTCTCACATTACTAATAGGGATTATATGTTCCAAATTTTTCTCCGTAGGAAAGGTTTTACTTGTCAATCAGAGACTTAAAAGAACAGCCAGGGGTTGGGGCGCTGGCATCTCTCTCTCAAGCCAATTTTAAGATGTATGCATCAAGAATATCGGCTTTTGCCTCCTTCTCTCTACCCCTGTTGTAATCCTCTTAGTGTCTTCTTTACCACAATGAGCATTGAGATTCCACAATAAAAGGCCCTATAGATATCTAGCACCTCTGCTAGAATCGCTCTTTAAAAGTGCTCCATTTCAGGTTATTAAATTACTATTTCCAATGCACTGGTCACCTCTGTCTATATAATTGGAGATGCTTTTCTTAAAGGATTGTAAAGGTTTCATAGCTAAGGGAGGGGCATTTTCCCTTTGAAAGTTTCTTTTTACTAGCCAGTTTATCAAATCATTGCTTTCTTATACTACTATTTTGGTCGGACTAAAATTTTATTCAAAACCAATTTCTTCTTCTAAGAATATGATAGGGTACAAACTTTTACTTAAGATGAGTTTTCTCTTTTTCACTGAATCATTAAGACCAGTTCATAATGATGAAATAAGCGGATTGTTATTCTCTTATTTTTCAACATTATAAAATATAGTTATCTTTTAAAGTCCTACATTGGCATAAAATCAAAAAAAGAAGCCTCCTTTGAGTTCTTTTCCTCTGATAGCTCTTTGATATCCTTTTTTTTTTTTCAGGTTTGAGTTGGTTTCTGTTGGATGAGCTAATTAACCAATGAATTCAATTCCATCTAGCTAACTCGGAACATGTAGATATTGCAGTAATGACAAGGATGACCAGGAAGCCTTTTGCCCTTGAGAAAGAGCTAATCCAGTCAGGAGGATAAAAAAGGACCTCCTGAGTTATTCCCAACACAAACATCAAATCAGATCTTGACTCTACTTGATTATTTCCAATGGCCCCTTGTTTTCTATAGAACAATATCCAGAATCCCTAACAATGAATTAAGACCCTTTATGATCTGACTAGATTCTCAGTGGAATCTACCATTCTTTCTTTTCTTCCTCAATGTGACCTGGTATGTGTTCATACTTGGGGCACTGGTTGACTTAAAAAACTATTTTTAATTTTTATTTATGTTTGAGAGAGAGAGAGACAGAGACAGAGCATGAGTGGGGGAGGGGCAGAGAGAGAGTGAGACACGGAGTCCGAAGCAGGCTCCAGGCTCTCAGCTGTCAGCACAGAGCTCGATGTAGGGCTGGAACTCACAAACCACGAGATCATGACCTCAGCTGAAGTTGGCTGCTTAACCAACTGAGCCACCCAGGTGTCCTAACTTTGAACCATGCAAAAAATGCTTAATAGGAACAGCATAAAGTTCAAACTCATTATAAGTCGCATAGAATGGATCCAATGAGGATGTGAGTCCAGAAACATCTAATTTGGAGATGAAGGCTGGTAAAGAAAGATTTTATGAAACAGGCACAAATCAAATAAGACTAGAATGATGGGCAGAATTTCAGCAAGCATTTAAAGAATGCCAGCTGTATGTGAGACACTGTATTAGAAAATAGCATAAGGGTGTTAAAAGAAGTCTGGTGGGTAGTGACAAAGAAAGAGAGGTTGAATTCCAGGCAAAGGAATCCACAGGGGTGTAATAACAGAAATCATGAAGTACTTTCAGAAAACAACAAATGACCAGTCAGGCTTGGCTAACACATGAGGAACATATTAGCAAATATTGAGCCTTGAAAGATAGATTATGGCTAAATTTTAAACATCTTTCATCAAAAATGTATTGTGTATCTGCCCTACATTCAAAACCTGTCCTAGAATTTAAAAATACAAAGATGGGTGAGACATAATGTCTGTGCCGAAAGAATTCTCAATTTAGTGTAAGAAAAAGACATAAAAACAAATGAGTATACCAAAACACAAACTCTAAGAATGAAGAGGAGGTTCAGTAATTTGAGGTTCATTCTTTCTGGAGGACCTGAGAAGACTTCATGGAAGAAGAGGAAGTTGAATAAAGCCTTAAAAGGCAAGGAATGGAATGGTGGGGGGGGGGGAAGGAGGTATATCCTAGGCAAAGAACAACACATGTCATGGTACAAGAGTATCAAAGTGAAAAACATGTTATGGGACACAATATATTAGCTCTAACAGTAGTGTAGGGTATAAAGATCAAGAAGAGAAGATTGGAAAGGCAAGTTGAGAGTAGAGGTGGATTAGACGAGGATTTGGAATTTGGAGGATTTGGAATTTCAGTAGGCAACTGCCAGGGATACAGGTTTTTTTGAGTAGGAAATAATATCATAGCAAAAACCTAAAAAGCAATGCCAACAAGATCAGAACTAAGGTAAATAATCTTAATTCATATAAATATAAAATACAAAAGGCATTCATTCTTAGTGTGCCATTCAAGTTGCAATTATGTTCTAAATTTGCTCAAAATCTAACAGGATTAGAAATACAGTTGACCCTGGAATAACACAGCCATGAACGGCGTGGGTCCACTTACATGTGGATATTCTTTGATATAGTACAGTACTGTAAATGTATTTTCTCTTCCCTATGATCGCCTTAATAAAATTTTCTTTTCTACAGCTTACTTTATTGTGATAATACAGTACATAATGCATACAATATATAAAATATGTGTTTATAGACTTTATGTTATTGGTAAGGTTTCTGGTTAACCGGTAGGCTATTCACGGTTAAATTTGCGAGCAGTCAAAAATTAAATGTGGAGGGGCACCTGGGTGGCTCAGTCAGTTAAGCATCCAATTTTGGCTTGGGTCATAATCTCATGATTTGTGTGTTCAAGCCCCATATTGGGCTCTGAGCTGTCAGCACAGTGCCCAGAGACTGCTTTGGATTCTCTCTCTCTGCCTCTCCCCGACTCTCTCCCTCTCTCTCAAAAATAATAAATAAAACATTAAAAAGCAAAGTATCTGTTAAAAGACATTTCATAGCTCAGTTGGAGAAGAAAATTCTTTACTGGCATGAGAAATTTCTAAGTGTTAATTAATACATAGACCTTTTGGATTAGACTGTCATGAGCTGGGTTTCCAAAGAACTCCTATTCCTTAAATACATTGATCCATAGAGCAAATAGATCAAATCCTTGTTTAACAGCCATCTTAAAGAGTTTTAAAACAATGACAACTTATTAATACAGTGGATAGAAAATGTGCTAACCAATAGTGCTTAAATGACATAATTCAGGTAAGAACTTTTCCAGTAGGAATACTATATATTGGTTCCGTTTTAAAAGTGCTTAATTAATAGGAAATAAAGAATAATCACTCAATATTTATAAAATAATTTAAACTTTTCAAAAACTTTCACAAAATCCACTCAGTCATGATGTATCAAATGACAATCCAATACATAAAATACCATTATTAAGGACAATAAATAATTCTGACCTTGTTCTGGAGGAAGGGGTCCTCCAAATCCACCTTTTCAAATTGGTCAGGTATCTGTTGACTGGTACCGTTGAAATTAACTGGGAATCCCTCACAAACTTCCCAACTATGAAAAGTAAAATATTTTAATTATTTTGTTAAAATAAAATGTACTTAATTACAATACTCTTTAATCTACTAGTATAATAACTTATGTAACTTATATTCTACTAGGGAGAGAAAAACAAATGTATAGTCCATAATCTTTTTAAACAGAAATTTGTAAAGTGTTTAGCTATCCATAATTAGGAAAAGGGAGACTTTCAATTTGTATCTTGCAATTATTTATGTTACAGAGGAATTCCATGCCTAATTAATGATTAATATAACAGAGAAATTAAAAAAACTTTTAATCTTACAGAATCACTCATAGTGGGCACCATCTTCTTTGTTAAAATTTATTCTAAATACAATGGACTATGAATAATAACAGATGTTTTTATACTTAGAATGGTTGTGTCAAACACATTATTTTGGTGATTTTTAGACAGTCTTAAGAAGCAGCACAGTCTAATGGGCACATGGACTGACCACAAACTGGAGGAACTGGATTTCATTCTTACTTCAACCAAATCACTTATTTTAAAAGTAAACCAATCCTAACTCTAAATAAAATTATCTGACTCACACTGATATGCCAAGATACATCATATAGCATGTTATTCAACAGAAACCAGGTCTGGGGCTGGTAACAGTATTTTTTTTCAATACCCTGAGAAATATAAATTAGAGTATGATAATTAAGATTTCAAATGATGCACATTAGAGTATAGAAATAAAATTTAAATGGAATCCAAAAATTATGTAAATTGTCTTCAAATAAGTTTGCTTTCAGGAAGAGCAGTTTCATATTGTTATGCTTAGTGACCTAGATCTAACTTAAAAACCACTCAATAAAACAGTACTTACGCATCCAGGGAAGGGAAATTAAGAAGGAATACATGAATTAAAAATTAAACTCCTTGCTAAAACTTGAAGGGAAAGGGTCTGGGCAAATTTAGTAGCTTGGGGAAAGATTGTTGCACAAGAAATATATCTTATAAATGGAAGTGCTTACAAAAAGAAATGCTGATAAGTTATCTTTTATTTATTAAGAAAAAGAAGACAACAAAACAGATTCTAATCTTGCCTGGAAAGTGCAGGCAGTCACTGGGGGATAGAGTTGTTTAAACAACCAAAGAAGACCAAAGAATTCATCTTTATAGACATGTTTAGCAATAGGTTGACACTAGCTCGAATGAGTGACCTTATCAGACTGTTTCTGGTTCTCTGGATTTTCCCTCTACAGCCTCACTTGTATATTAAGGAAGACTATAATTTGTTAAATTACAAAGTATTAAATATAGATGGGACCTTACAGATGGATCACCTAATCCAACACACTATTGGTGTCAAATACAATAGCCACTAGCCATATATACCTATTTAAATCAGAATCAGAATAATTTAGGGGCATCTGAGTAGCTCATTCAGTTCACCACAGGACTCTTGGTTATGGGTCAGGTCATGATCTCATGGTTTGTGGAATCAAGCGCTGCAACAGGCTCTGCCCTGACAGCATGGAGCCTACTTGGGATTCTCTCTTGTCTCTCTCCTCTTTTTCTGCCCCTCCCCCTTCTCGAAATGAAAAACATTAAACATGTTTAATTAGTATAACTTAAAATTAAAACTCGATTACTCAGTCATATTAGTCATATTTTAAGTGCTTAACAGTTACAACATATGCTTCTATCATCACAGAAAGTTCTATTGAGCAGTGCTAGATGGTAAGTAAGTCCTCAGTTCCTTTTTTTAATGTTTACCTATTTATTTTGAGAGATAGCATAAACAGGGAAAGAGCAGAGAGAAAGGGGGAGAGAGAGAATACCAAGCAGGCTGCTCACTGCCAGCACAGAGCCCAATGTAGGGCTCAGTCACACGAAACACGAGATCATGACCTGAGCCAAAATAAAGAATCTGTCATCCAACCAACTGAGCCACCCAGACATGCCAAGCCCACAGTTCTTAAAGAAGACAGTCTGGGTTAGAATCCTGGCTCCACCATGTACCAGTGTGTGAATGGACAAATTACTCTGCCCCTCTGTGCCTCAATTTCTGTCTCTATATAATGGGGTAATAATGGGATAAGGTAATGACGGGATTAAAATAAGTGTTATGAGGATTAAATAAATTCTTATCCAATTCATTTAGAACTGTAGTCAATAGTAAACACTGGGGTTTATGATTTATAGATAAGAATCTGACAACCATCTGCTCATGTACAATCATGAGCAGAGATGGGCTAGAAGCTCAAATCTTCTAACTCCTGTTATACCAGCACCCCACCAATTCTCTGGCATATTGCTTCTGTTCTCGATTGCATCATCAAATGAGATGCTTAAATATGAACACTCCTACAAGAAAACATATTATTTAATATTTTAATGCTTCCATTCAAAACTCTTCATTTAGAAACCACTAAAAACAGTTTTTACATTTCAAATAAATTGTTACCTCTGCAAAGCAGAAACTATAGTCCGCTAATTGCTTTACAAAACTTAAGAAAAGTTAAGTCTTTTTAGACACCAGCTCATTATATCATGAAATAAGTCAATAAAAATACACAATTGTTTATGAAGGCAATTAAAGAACATCTTTTGGTGTTTTAATCTCTCACTCTGGGATATCAGAATTAGGTAATTCAGATTACGTTAACCAAGCACATGTTACTTTACTTGTCACATCCAGGTAGCAGAACAGTATTAGGATCCAAGAAGGTTTTATATGCAACTGTAATGCCCTCTCTCTCAAATGCAGTCACCTGGTCAAAGGTGAGACTCAAAACAGGGGTTAGTGGAGATCTGAAAAATGGAAGAAAAAAAATCAAAGTGATCTGCAAAATTATACAAACACTGAAATTTGAGCACAAATAAACAATAAAACCTGTAATATCAGTGAGTAATAAAGTCCAGAATTTAGTGAATTTCATATTATTTATAAAGCACTATAGTTGATATCTTATACTGATATCTGAAACGCACATTTTAGTTTATTTGGCTGATTGATAATATGTCAAGGATAGTTGCAACACATACAATTTTTAAAAATAAATATGAAAAGCGAAGTATTTAGTTGAGAAAAACAAGTAACTATCATTCATACAATGCAATATACTGTTAATATTCTCTGGGGCTGATAATTAAGTGAGTTCTTAATAGTTGGCTATAAACTACTATTTTTTATAAGCTCACTAAATGCTAGGCTGATTTCATTTTTCATATTACATACTGTTAGGCATTTTGTTTTAGACTAATTTAATTACATAAGAATTAAAATCAAATGAGAAATGTCTTAAATAAAAACAATGGCAACTGGCATTATGTCAGCCATGAGCCATTTTTGTCTAAATTGGTGACAAAGACTTGATATTTAACTTTATAATTATAGGACTCAATCACATCACCTGTGTAGCGTTGTCAAAAATTTTTAAGTTGAATCTCATCATGAGAAAACATGCAGACAAATCCAGAATGTGGGACATTCTACAAGAATAGTGCCTGAACCCTTTAAAAATAATTTCAATGTCATGAAAAGCAAAACAAAGGTGAGAGAATATTCTAAATTAAAGAGAATCCAAGAAAATAACTAGATGCAATACATAAATACATAAATCTTATTTGGATCCTGGACTACAAAAAATTTTGAAGCACATTTTGGGTAGATTAAACAGATTATATATTATGTAATATTACATAATTGTGGACTGTGCTAGATATTATGATGTTATGACATAAAAGAAAATCCCATTATTCTTCAGTTACATGACTGGGAGCATTTATGAGTGAAACTTCAATGATTGTTTAGAAATAATCTCAACCCCCACAAAAGAGAGAGAAGGGAGATATAAGAGATAAAACTAATATGGCAACTTTTTAAACTCAAGAACCCAGGTGAAGAATATATAGGTATTTATTGTACTGTTTTCAAGTTTTCTGTAGATTGAATCTTGTCCAAAATAAAAATTAGGAAAAAGTAATTACAAGACTCAAAATAAAAGCAGATATTGACACAATCATCTTTCTATGAATGAATAAACTAACTCCACATATCAACATATATTAGACACATAGAACCACTATCCAAAAATGAATATCATTTACTTAGTACATATTGTACATTGTTTTAATATATTTTAAATTAGACCTAGGAAATAACTTTTAGACGTAAATTTTAGAAATTCCAATAGTAGCAAAATGCTATAATGGTTCCCTAATGCTTTCTATTGGGATCAAAACCCAAAAAACATATTATTCTAATAAAATAACAATGACATATAAACAAATATACACTTATGAATTCTTCCAGCTCTAATCTGCAGGTGATTTTAGGGTATTCTAGATACTTAGCATTTTACTATTCTATAAATGTGATCCAATTAACCAAGAAAAAGTGTGGTGGTTGATCTTATTAAAATAACAAACATCAGTAAAAACAAAAATTAGTCATTGTTTTCACTTTAATAATACTACTTAGGAAGAAATTATTAGACATACATTTTATTAAAGCCTTTCCTTATAATTGGAAGAACTTGCTAAATTATTCAGGAATCCTTGGCACTATAAAATTCACCGGTGTTCTACCATTGTAACAACAATTCTCACATGTAATTAAATTATATTTTGAAGTCTGTCTATGAAAGAAAACATCACTCCTTACATATATTTTTAATTCCATAAATTTCACAGCATAAGAAATTATGAAGCATTTTAAGTTTACTGGGAGAGAAGAAATAGAATTTTATAATATGCTACCCACAACTAATGCAACCAACTTCTTCCAAAACCTTCATGAATTTCTGAGTAGATTTATTTTAGTATTTGAAATTTTGACTATTAGAATATATAGCAAACCCAATCATCTCCTAGTATGCCTGTGCTATTTTCATTATAATTAATATATATGATCAATTATACCTGAAAGGCAAAAGTATTTGTCTCTATTTCTCCTATTCAAATAAATAAAGGCTTAAAAATTTTTTAAATAGGCAGAAAAATGTGTTTAAGTTTCCTGACAAGCAGTTTCAGAGTTCATCTGGGTGTGTCCTGTCAAAATATGCATGAATTTCTAAAATATTCCACACAACAGCCCAGCTCATCAGTGCCTGTAGACTGCAGCCTTTTTCTCTTCCCAGAAACCAGATAATTTTATGCAGGAATTTACCAATCTAAAAAAATTTACACAATGCTCAGCAATAACCAGTAATTATTGTGGGATAATGTAAGGCGCTTTTGAGGAATATAACTTTGATAGGATAGGGCTTACAAGCTTTACCAATTTATCTTTAGCTGTCCTGTCATTGGTGCTTAAAAGGTTAAGACTTTATTTGTGAAAACATAGAGAGATAGTGGGGAATCATGTTGTCTACAGCTTCATAAATCTTGCTTAAGATCCTTTTCAATTACCATCCATTTCTCCTTTAAAAAGGGACAAAAAAATAGAGGAGTGGAAGCAGGTCAGGGCAGTGTGCGACAATGACAGTGTGATGGGCTTGGGCCCCCCGTGGCGTTTCCATCTGCTATCATTAAGGTGACTACTCAGACATGAACAAATCCCACTTGCTGTGCTGACAGGCAGACTTCAAGAACTATGACAAGGCATTAAGACAGAAAGTCAGAGAGAGAGAGAGAGAGAACGAGAGAGAAGGAGAGAGAGAAAGAGAGAGAGAGAGAGAGATTTCATATCTCACAAACAATACAGCTTCACAAAAAACACCCTGGAAATTTTATTAGAATGCAGAATTTTTAAAAAAAAAATTCACAAAGGGTGCTACTTGGCTTCTCAACTCTCCTTTTAAATTAGCTTGCCCCTGGAAAGATTGAGGACAGACAGAAAATAAACACCTTGTTCCTACCTGTATGTTTTACCGTAAGAGACCCAAATTTTTTGCTCATTCTTCAGCAAAAATGGATTCTTAATTTCTTGGCCGTGCTCATCAAAAAGCTGGATTGAAGAAAAATTGAGGCCTGGTGGGTTGATGGGAGATCCTTGAAGCTTCTGATGAATCTTGAGAAGTAACTGGTGGTTGGGAAAAATAATGAAGACAAAGAAGAAGAAAAAGAAGAAATAATGTAAAATGTGAACATCTATAATAAACCGTCTGTACTCTGTAACAAACGAATACAAACAAATGATAATTAAATTCATATCGAATGTTAAAAGAAGTGTGAAATGATGGCAATATTTAGCTCAGTGTAAAGTAACAAAATGAGCATGGGCTTTTAACCAGCAGGGGGTGCCACAGGCTTGTGATTGAGCTCTGACCCTTTGGCACAGGGACTGAAAGCAGATGTGACAGTCTTACAGAAAGAGCAGTTAGCGTCTACACATGGTAACAGTCCTCTTTGATAAGGGTTATGCTTTCCTTGTGTGAGCTACACGTCTTGTTAGGCTCCTTCCAGAGCATGTTCAAGTTTTACAGCCGGCAACCTGCCCGTCCCCTGCTAACCTCAGGTAACCAATGGTAGAGCAATTCACCACTTACAGGACTGAAGAAATAAACATGATTTTCAGCCTATGTCAACTCACCTACGCGAATCTTTCTTGAATGTAGTTTAATTAAGAGCCTTGCCAATGCTTGTGAGCTGCTTCAATAATGAAAATGTTTTCAAGTTGTAAGCTAAAATTGAAATGTGACGTATGAAATGCTGCCATTTAATATTCTAAATAATAACATTGTCAATGTTTGCTTCTCTCTTACACTCAGGGTTGCTAAATTATCACAATATTTCTAATTTAAAGCACAGTTTAAATGAAAGTAATTCCAACTGAACTATGTTGCATATGGAATTTTAAAGGACATTTTTCCTTATCTATCAACTTTGTTTGAATGTTTGGGTCTCTGCTCTTTCCTGCTCTGCACCCCACACTGTCCATCACTCTGTTCTCCCTGGAGCCTTCCGTCACAGGCTTGCTTTTCTTCCTTCCTTGTCAGTTCTTATGTCTCTCAATTTCTTGTTATTCTGCAATCCCGGCAGGGATGCGGGTATATTTGTGGCCTTTTCTTACTTTGCTGCTATTCAGGGTGCTTTTGTGGCTCCTTCTATTAATTCCCATTGAAGGTATATTGAGAAGCTAAATGCCGAAGCTTAGAAAAAAGAAGACAAAGTTGCGATCCTGCCGTAAACCTCAGGTTTCCTTACTTATTGGCTGTAAACTCTTGTTCGGATAAAATATTTTATTTTATAAGCAATAATGATTATAGAATACCTAAGACGTAGGCTTTGTTGTAATTAAAGATAAATAACCATATCTCTAACTTCATCATCTCTACATTGTTTCCATTCACCTCTATGTTGACCAGATTTTTACCCTTAAGCATCAGAAAGGCTGAAAACAATGACACATTTTTCATTTCATTAAAGTTAATGTTTCTCATCCAGCCTAACCAAGTCCTCAGAATTAAAAATAATGATTACTATGCTCTTTAGGAGTATAATAGGGAAGGTACTAGAACAGTAAAAAAACTGCACTATTTTTGATTTTGTTCATTGAAACCACAAACATATTTTGAATTCCATAGATTGTTTTTACAAAGCCCTACATTTATTTCTGTGTGACCTTAGCCCATGAGTTTATTTGTTGTTGTGTTGCTATTATTTCAGGAAACATGTAATGCTGATCATCTTTTAAATCACAGTGATTTTGCTTCACAGGCATCACCCATTTTTGTAAAGGGGAAAGATACAAATGATTTAAGGCCTGATCCAAGAAAGAAATGTGTACACAGAGATAGGAGTAAGTGGCAGGAGGACATGAACACCTGACCACTTAACCAAATTTATTTCCACAATCTCTATTTTCTCAACTTGGTGACAGACTGAATTTTAGGTGCTCAAAGATGAGCACTCAACAGCCTACAGGAGGTCAGGGCCTCAGTTCCTTTGGTCTCCAGGTCGTTGGCTAGGGCAGGGTTACGGCAACCAAAAGTTGTGATAATCTTCCCCCAGTTATCTTTAACACTATCATCACCAGGCCTTTAGGAGATAAGGATTTGTTCAAGGACCTGAGAAGACTGTGAAACATCTTAGGCTAATGACTGAGATAAGCACGCACCAAGGGACCGGGCATCCATGGGTACCGCGAGGGAATCTCCCTAACAAAAAGCTATATAGTGCCCCTAATTCAAGTTCCCCCCCCCCCAGATTTACTTGCTTATAAAAGCAAAGCATAGGGGCGCCTGGGTGGCTCAGTTGGTTAAGCCTCCAACTTCAGCTCAGGTCAGATTTCATGTTTGTGGGTTCGAGCCCCGCATCAGGCTCTATGCTGACAGCCAGCTCAGAGCCTGGAGCCTGCTTCCAGTTCTGTGTCTCCTTCTCTCTCTGCACCTCCCCCTCTATGTTCTGTCTCTCTCTGTATCAAAAATAAATAAAAACATTAAAAAAATTTTTTAAAAAAAGCAAAGCATAGGTCAATTTCAATATGCCATAAGCCAACACAAAAAATTTCTACGAAATAATATCTTCCTATATAAGATAACATAAAAACGGATTTCAGTTTTAATGTAAACCAAAAGGTAAAATTTTCTAATACAAATAAGAGGGAAAATAGGTAGAGGATTCTAGGAAGGCTTTTATGCAATGATTTATATTGTCAGAGATGTGATGGTAAAACCAACCAAAGCTCATAATGCTTCTCTCTTTAATCAATCAAGGTAGAATTTTCCAACTCTTCTGGGCCCAGTCATCAGATGAAAATCTGTACAGCTCTTGTGATTGACTGTAAAGGCCAAGTAACGGATGCCACCAGGGAGAGGTTAAGTTTAAGAGTGCTGAACTGAAGGGAAAGGAGCAAGTTTATGTTTGGGCCAAGGAATCGAGCCCAAAACACTGGTGTATTCTAGGGTACATAACCCCAATTTGTAAAGAACAGGGTGTTCAGTGTCCTTTTATGCGAGACAAAGACCCAAAATAAAGACCCTGAACATATTGGTTCTGCCTGAGAAACATCCCAATTGTCTAGAAAATCAGCAAAGGTAAGAGTGTCCAAGATAAACCATCTGGACAGGCTCTCAATGAACACAGGAGAAGACTAACTATATGCTAGTTGCTTAGGGCCTAGGGCTTGGAAATACCCTTACCTCAGAACATACCCTCCCCTGAGTATCATGTCACTTCCTTTCAAAGTGTAAACAAGAGGGCAATCCCAGAGCTCAGTGTAGACAGATTTCCAATTACAGGCATAATGAAGGTTAAGATGCTGTTAAGTATGAGACCAAGAGTTAACGCCATTCTAAAGCTGATAGTTTAAGCAATTCAAAATCAGGCTTGAGACCATCAGTGTTTACAGAGCAGCAAATGATTCATCTTTCCAAAAACAAGTTTAAAGATGTAATTGTCTAAATTAACTACAAGAAGCATGAGAGACATATATAGTCATAAACAACCAGTCAGTAAACTCACTTTTTCCATCATATCACCAGTCTGAGTTGGGCTGTTGAACTCCAGGTCTTTTTTGCTGATATAAACAGAGATATCTCCAGTGTCTTTACCATTTTCAAATATCTGAAATATAAGCACACTCAAAATTAAAAATAAGTACATGCACATACACATTCATACATATGTTCACATGTACATATATAAAGGTAAGACATCCTGGCTTTCACTATATGAACATGTACCTGGCAATGAAAATCAAAAGGACTAGAACAGTGTCTTTAACTTGACTGGAATTCCCTACCATTTTAAAATAGAAGGAAACGTGGACATTAAAGGAGAAATCTGACTGACTGTGCTGAATGCTTAAATGCAACAAATTAACTACTTTATTTAATTCTTTTGAAAAAGATAAAGCCACAAATTACGTGAGGGATCTTTGATTTATATTTAAAATATATCAGTGTTCCTGGGGTGCCTGGCTGGCTCAGTCAGCAGAGCATGCGACTCATGATCTTGGGGTTGGGATTCAAGCCCCACCTTGGGTGTAGAGATTACTTAAAAATAAAATCTTAAAATATATATATATATATATATTAGTGTTCAGCTCATCTTCTGACTTCTAAAAGGAAATTCAACCTGACAGATTTATTGCATAACAGTACGATGAAAGCCATCCATTTTAAGTGCGCATACGCAACAAGTTGTTGAGAACAGAGACAAAATTCTTAACATTGCTTTATGCAACTCTTACTGGAAAAAAACCGCTAGCAAATGTTCTGGAGAAAGTATCCAAACAAATCAGTTCAGAAGGGGGATCCACCAGAATGAACATCATCCTCTGACCACAGTAGGGACCCACATGGGGTGTGCCAATCCATTCACCAGACTCTTAAGAATAGAAGCAGGCCAAGGGAGGCCTGATGAATAATTTAAATCCTTGCTTATTTTATTTTTACTCAAAATTTCTTTTCTTCCTTTTCTGATACACCTATCACATCAGAGCAGTCATTTTATTTATCTCTAGTGCTATTTCCAGAGAAGATAATCTAAGAAAATACCTTATTTAAAAAGAAAACTATCTGTTTTCCTTTTGAGACAGTTTTGAGAGTTATTTAATTAGTCCTAGCCTGGTTTGGGAAATAATGTGAATCAATAGCACTTTCTTAGGCTTTAGCAAAAAAAAAAAAAGATTAAAAAAGGGTAATAATGTTCAGGAATTGTGGGGGTTTTTTTCTACTCATGTTTTTCATTTAGCTGACAGTCCAGTGGAGATAATGCTGCTGTCAGCCTTGGTACATTGATATCCCACACCCTATAGCATCTTTCACTAACAGGGAGTTTTTAATACTTCTTTTCTGAGCACATACACAATTCTGAGCAAAAAATCTCTCTACTTTTGCAAGGAACTTTGTAAACTCAACTGTTGCCTACAAACCGACAGGAAATAACGTGGGTGGAGAATCTCACTCTCCCAACAATCTCTTCACGGCTCTAACCTGGAACAGAGCTCTTAAATAATAGTGACATTTAGCAAAGATAGTCTCAATTCTGGGTGTCATGCATTCTGCAAGGTTAGTGTTGACAAAAGTTCAGTTAGGGGGACTTATTGATGTTCCTTTGTCAAGACTTTCTAGACATGGAATCAGAGTGCAGAAAACTATGCTCTAGAAAATAGTTAGCTGCCAAACTGGGAGAGCAAATAGGAGCTGGCCAACATCTAAGACCTTCGTTAGCTCACTGCTTTCTCTACGACCAGTAAGAAGTCTGCTATTCTAGGTCCAGAAGTATAAAAAAATGAAAAATAAAAAATAAAAAATAAATAAAGGCTCTAGTCTCCAAAATCCCCATAAAGGCATTTAAAAAAATCTTTTAGGGTTTAAGTAAAAGTTTAGATGTTTAAATGAAAGAAGTCTTCCACACCAATTTACACACACTAAAAAGCTCACATATAGTCACTTGTGTAATGTATTGTTTTCTGCATTTTTACAAAAACTAAAAATTGCCCAAACTGAAATTTTATAAGATTCTTCTTTTCCTAAGGCCCACCTCTCTTTATTAGTATGCCCATTTTTCTATAATCCAATTATTATATTTTTTTCTTCCTTTGGATGAGAAGTTCTTTTTACTTCTATTGTATAATGTCTAAACAAAGATAGCTTTCTAAGCAGAGTTTCTGTGATTGACTAGATATAGAAAAATAAAAAAAAATCTACTTTTCTTTCCTGCTGCCTGATCCTTGGCTTAAGAAACACCGACCGCTGGATTGGCTTCCAGTGGCTCTCTGCATGGCCTCACCTCTTGACAGCTCTAAAATTAAATTCCTACCCTTGGAGTGGGATGATGGAAAAAGCTAGCTGAGGCAAGTCTTGGGTCCTAAGGAGAAAGATAATAGAACCTTTAAAAAGAAAAAAAAAGTGATCCAGATCCTCTTGAAAGGTATGGGAGCTAATGACTGCTGAAGAAAATACCTATGAATAAGAATTTACTTCTGTGACTAGTTACAACAAGCAAAAAGTTTTAAGGAGTGTTTTCCGTGAACTCGGTCTTTTTACTTTCCTTCATGTTAATAATAACTTTTGTTAAGCAGGATTAAATTAGATTAACACCAATGTTTTCTTTTTTTTAAATTTATTTATTTATTTTGAGAGAGAGAGAGAGAGAGAGAGAGAGAGAGAGAGAGGGCATGCATGTGTGTGGGTTGAGTAGTGGCAAAGGGAGGGAAAAAGAAAATCTTAAGGAAGCACCCATGCTCAGCACAGAGCCCAATGTGGGGCTCGATCCCATGACCCTGGGATTATTACCAGAGCCAAAATCAAGAGTTGACCATTCAACCAACTGAGCCAACCAGGTGTCCCACACCAATGTTTTATTGTAATATTGTTGATCAATTTATTCACTCAACAAATATTTACTGAGTATTTACCATGTGCCAAGCACTGCTCATGTGCTTAAGATAGACTGGTGAGCTAAGATTCCCACTTTTGAGGAACAGAATAAGTAAGTAAATCACACAGCATGATCAGGGTAAGTTCAGCTCCTGTAAAGGCTAGATCTCTCTATTAAAGAAGGCTCACCAAACTGTGTGAACTTGGTGGACCTTCAATACAATTGGTGGGCCTTCTTGAACAAAAAGAATGCAAAATTAAAAATGTAAAACTAGATAAAAGATATTCACTTAAAATGAGAGAAAACATTGCAACTTACACACACTAAAAAGCTCACACATAGCAAAAACCATTGCAAAATATTTCCATTAGTTAACTATCCAACACACATTTTGGCTGAATTATCTTTGATCATCTCTTCATTAGCCATCTGATAACATTTTTTATAAGGTGAATAGAAAGATGATTCTTCCCTCTAGTATGGTTAATCAAAAAAAATACTATTTGACTAGAAAAATCTCTCAGCTTCACAACTTTATTGGTCATTTCATAAAAATGTTTAGGACTGATGCCATTTTTGGAAAAGGTTGATCACACTTCTTTAAGGTATGAGCTTTATGGAAGAATTTCCTACTGTTGGCTTTATTATTTTCACACCATGTTTCTCCTCCACCACCCATACACATTTGATGCCAAGCACTCTAGTCCATAGTCAGAAAGCAAGACACTCTATGGCCAGCAGGTGGTAGCCATCTTCCTGGGAGCTCTTTCCATATCAAAGCGGCCAGCGCTAACTTAACCATACAAGGAAGTGACTGCAAAACACTAATTACATTCCACTACACTCAAACTAAATGTATCTCCACTCAATTTTCCCCAGCCAGACCTCAAAAATGCCCGTTGCCACTTCAATACTACTTGGTATAAGAACTCTTGACAGAGAGGGAGTTGGCGTATAAACAGACAATGGGTTCAACCAATTACAATTAAAATATATTTGCAAATTTAACAGAAACATATGGCCCTTTGAATTCATTGCTAGTGTTTCTTCCAGGGATGTTGTTTTTTCTTAAAATTTATTTTTATTTTTATTATTTTTTTAATAGTTTATTTTTGAGACAGAGCATGGGTGGGGGAGGGGCAGAGAGAGAGGGAGACACAGAATCTGAAACAGGCTTCAGGCTCAAGCTGTCAGCACGGAATCCAGTGCAGGGCTCCAAACCATAAACCACGAGATCATGACCTGAGCTGAAGGTGGACGCTTAACTGAGATGCCCGGGTGCCCTCTTCCAGGGTGTTGAAAGGGGCCTATACACAGAGCGGGAACCCTGAAGCTTAGTCTTCTTATAGCTTTATGGTGAATGCACCTCTGAGAGTGTCAGAGGGTCCTAAGTGCTATCTAATAAAGGGAAGGGGACAGAGGGTCTGAGCTAAGGGAGGGCAAAGGGCATGGTGAACACCGTATGAAGCAGGTAACCAGAACAGGCCTTCAAGAGAGGATTTGTGTCAAGACTTGGCAGGGAGAGCCTTAACGAGGCAGATAGGCTGGGAAAAGAGCATTGCAGGCAGAGGGAACTGCTTGAGCAAAGAAACTACGGCAGGGATGTGTCCAGTATGTTCTGGGAACTGCATGAAGACTGGTGCTATTGGAGCGGAGTGATAAGAGAGGGAGAGTAAGTAACATGAAGTCAGATGGCTAAGGGATTGTCAGAGACTCTTCGGGAGGTTTGGAACGGAGCAAAACCAAGATCTAACTTAAAAGGATCATTGAGGCTGCTGGGAGGAGAGTAGACAGCAATAGTAATCTGAAGGGTGGATGGATGATGGCCGTTCAAACCAGAGTAGTAACAATGGACACGGTAAGAAACGGCCCATTTCTCTTATTCATTCCTGAGTAATTTTACTTGCTTATTTGTGTATTAGCAGGATTGGGAAATAAAATTTGTTGTTAGGCTAATATTTCTGAATATGACGTCTGTCTCTGGATATTATCCAAACTAAATGTAATTGTTCATATGTAGTGTTTGTGACGGCATAAAAATACCAATGAAGTAGTAAAAGAATTTTGTTTACTGTGAAGCTTTTATAGAGACAGTGACTAAAAATCCTTCAACTTTATGGGGAAAGATGACCTGAATAAATTCTGACCTAATGTGGTCTTTGACAGGTTTGCCCAGCATCATTTATCATATCTATTTAAGGACTTGTATAAGGCCTAGTTCAGTGCCATTATCCAGCCTTTAATACTATAAGTCTGGTTAAGAGCTAGCTGTGGGGAACAGCAGGTTCCCAAACTCTCCTTAACTGCTGGGCAGACCACCAGGAGGCTCTTCTGTGCGTGAGTAGAAGGCCAAACACCTAAGCTTTAAAATACCTCAGGATACAATGCTGTCAAGAGGCAATAATAAGAAAATGACATTGCAGTGTGTTGCCAAAAGTTGGGAGGCTGTACAGTAACAGGATTTACTCTTAGAAGTCCAGTGAAGAAAAGGAATATAAAATAGCCACACAAAAGTACTTGGCATATTTCAGTGATATAATTAAATATGTTGAAACAAGCTTAACTTACACGTTGGCTTAAGTTGTGATCCCCAGGATGCAGATCTGAGACCAAGATTTACTCACAGGAACTTTACTGGGGAGCTTCTGGAAGCAACCCTGGAGAGGGAGTGAGGAAAGCAGGAGGGGCAGGTGAAGGTGAGTGTGATGCAGTTGCAACAGAGGCTTCTGGTGGGAGCCCTAGAGCTGGGATGGCCGGCCTTCAGGTTCGTCCAGACGCGAGGCAAGGGAGTCAAGCCTTTGCTCTGTGCATGAACCAGATGTTGGCTGCATGTTGTCCCCAGAATGAGGGCCTCCTCTTGGGAGAAGCACTTCCTTTACACAGAGGGCAACTGCCCAATAAGGATATAGCTGTGGCAGCTGAGGGGTGGGTCTCTCAGCCCCCAAGAGGGGACTCTGGCCGTGTGACATGGCACACATTACACATATGCATGGCAATCCAGAGTGCTTGGTGCACAATCATACACAGAAACCACTCAATACTCAAAGCAACCGCACATTTTACAGGGAAGTATCACAAAGATTAGATGACTTGGGTGGGGCATTCCACTCATAGAGGTAAGGAGATCTTTAGAAATCAAGTCCTATAGTGTTTTTAATTAAAAGTATCAAAGTTCACTCTTATATCTAGTATTAGGAAGTATAATAATACGAAACTTAGTACAAAAAAGCTTAAGGGCACAGAAAAGTATTTTATAGCAAAAGGTTTCTTTAACCTAAGTCAAAGAAAATGAATATTAAAATGAAATATTTGTCTTATGTGAAGCTAAGTAGTCATGAAAAAATCTATCCAATCAGAATTCAAAGTCACCTTTGGAGCTAGAAAATCAACACTATTTGAATTAATATTATATGAATATTAAATCAAATAAATGTACTGTTATGTCTTCCATTTTTATAGACTTACCAGATAATTTTTAGGAAATTTGCATTTTCTATATTTTCTCAAATGTATATTATAAATCAAACAGTAAACATGTCTAACTTAAATATTCAGATAAACTGATAATCAAAAGGCAAATATTAAAATTATAGGATTCAGGTAGTGAAAACTTAATAATGAATTAGTATATTTATATTACATATAATAAAAAGTGTTTTAATACCTAACAGATGTCTTTAACTGGTGTGTCACAGGTAAAGAGCCAATATGTTTAGTCCCAAGAAATGAAAATGTAATTAAGTGAAAACAAATTATATAATTGCTAAACTTTATCAGTCTAAATGGTATCTAGACAAAAATCAAATAATATATTTAAGCCCAGAAAAGGGACACCTAAGAAAATAACTTATTTTAAGAGATGTTTTAGAAGCACCTGGGTGGCTAAGTCAGCTAAGCCTCTGACTTTGGCTCAGGTCACAATCTTGTGGTTCATGAATTCAAGTCCTGTGTCATGCACACTCTCTCTCTCCCAAAAGTAAACATTAAAAAAGAGAGAGAGAGAGACACGTTTTAAATTTCCTCTGTAAGTTGTAGCCGAGCCCACTATTTAGAAAGTGTAAATCGGGTGACTGCCTATGGGGTAAGATTTTAGATGAAGGCCATAAATACTGATTCCAAAAATATCTCTCCCACCAGCTTGTCAATACTTGAAATTCCAGTTAGAGATTTACTCCTTTGTCATAACTAAAATACCTCAAAAGAAATGATATTCAGCCTTATAGGTTGTTGGCCCTTTTTTAAAAAAATAGTTTATTGTCAAGTTGGTTTCTATATAACACCCAGTGCTCTTCCCCAAAAGTGCCCCCCTCCATGTCCATCATCCCCCTTCCCCTTTCCCCTTTCGCATTCAGCCCTCAGTTTGTTTTCAGTATTCAAGAAACTCGCATGATTTGCCTCCCTTCCCCTCCCCATGGTCCTCTGTTGAATTTCTCCTGTTAGACTTATGAGTGAAAACATATGGTATCTGTCCTTCTCTGCCTAACTTATTTCACTTAGCATAACACTTTCGAAGTCCATCCATGTTGCTACAAATGGCCATATTTCATTCTTTCTCATTGCCATGTAGTATTCCATTGTATATATAAACCACATCTTCTTGATCCATTCATCAGTTGATGGACATTTAGGCTTTTCCATGATTTGCCTATTGTTGAAAGTGTTGCTATGAACATTGGGGTACATGTGCTCCTATGCATCAGCACTTCTGTATCCCTTGGGTAAATCCCTAGCAGTGCTATTGCTGGGTCATAGGAGAATTCTATTGTTAATTTTTGAGGAACCTCCACACTGTTTTCCAGAGTGGCTGTACCAGTTTACATGCCCACCAATAGTGTAGGAGGGTGTGCCCGTTTCTCCACATCCTTGTCAGTATCTATAGTCTCTTAATTTGTTCATTTTAGCCACTCTGACCAGTGTGAGGTGGTATCTCAGTGTGGTTTTGATTTGTGTTTCCCTGATGATGAGTGATGTTGAGCACCGTTTCCTGTATCTGGTGGCCATCTGGATGTCCTCTTTGGAGAAGTGTCTATTCAAGTCTTCCGCCCATTTCTTCACTGGGTTATTCATTTTTCGGGTGTGGAGTTTGGTGAGTTCCTAGTAGATTTTGGATACTAGCCCTTTATCTGATATGTCATTTGCAACAATCTTTTCCCATTCTGTTGGCTGCCTATTAGTTTCCTTGATTGTTTCCTTTGCCTTGCAGAAGCTTTTTATCTTGATGAAGTCCCAATAGTTCACTTTTGCTCTTGATTCCCTTATGTTTGGGGATGTGCTGAGTAGGAAATTGCTGTGGTTGAGGTCAAGGAGGCTGTTTCCTGCTTTCTCCTCTAGGGTTTTGATGGTTTTCTGTCTCACATTCAGGTCCTTCATCCATTTTGAGTTTATTTTCGTGTATGATGTAAGAAAGTGATCAAGTTTTATACTTCTGCATGTTGCTGTCCAGTTCTCCCAGCACCACCTGTTAAAGAGGCTGTCTTTTTTTCCATTGGATACTTTTTCCTGCTTTGTTGAAGATTAATTGGCCATATATTGTGGGTCCAGTTCCAGGTTCTTGGTTGTTGACCCTTTGAAGTTGTGATTTTCAATCTCTGCTCTCTGGAATCCCTCAGCAGACTTGGGGTGGGGCTGGTGAATAGTGGACAATAGTGGGGGGTCTGTCATCCCAAGTGGGAGATCAAACCTGATGAGTACGTCTGTGGAGGTACCACCATCTGGCTTCAAATGGAGTGGGTCTTACTTTTATATAGTAGACTCCAAAAAAATATTAATATTAATTATTGTTCACATGATATTCATGGTGAGTTGGTCTAACATGGATGTCAATGGGTAATCCAGGGGACAGGAGCATGTGAAGGAAGAGAATCTCAATGACTTGAGAATCTCAAACACTCTGTAAAAAAGCTAACTTTTTGAAAAGTGCCCTTTTCAAAAGAGTAAATCTTGAAAAAAGGTGGTAAATGAGAACATGGGGTACCTGACCATCTGAACTGGGGGTTGGGGAGGTGGGGGTAGAGGAAAGGTCAACAGAGGCTGAGGATGGAGAACCAAAATGGCCCTTAGAGGCTTCACAGTTAACCTGGGAGTGAGCCCACATTCCCTCTTTTATGGCATTTAGAGTCACATTTCAACATGAAGTGTGTGGGTGGCTCGGTTGAACAGCCAACTTAGGCTCAGGTCATGATCTCTCAGTTTGTGAGTTTGATCCCCACAATAGGTTTGCTGCTTTCGCTATCACTTTAGAACCTGTTTCAGAACTTCTGTTGCCCTCTCTCTGCCCCTCCCCCATTTGCACTCTCTCAAAAATAAACATTTGAAATATTTTTAAAAATAAAGTCACATTTCATTATTTTGTTAAAATATTTTTCAAAGAGCTCTCCCACCCCATTCTTCTGTGTCTATTGACAAAGTAAAATTTTCAAAACAAGGTGAAGGGTCTTATAAAAAGATGATCTTTGTATCCAAGTACAGTTCTCACTAAGTTCAAGATAAGAAAATGTTCAAAATTATCTAGCTGACAGTGGCAAGGCAAATTTGTTTGCCTGTCATGTCCCAAGCTAAGTAATTTCAATAAACCCTTAATACACAAGAATGTTTCAAGAAGAAATGAAATAAGGATCTCTAAATTTGTCTAAATTAATTTAGTGCCTAATATTATATTTAATTGGGATTAAAATATCAGGTATGTAAGTCCTGTCAGTAATTGGGTATAATCTGATATATACCAGAACTTGGTAAATAAAGGTTTTTGGAAGTTCCTGGGCTCAATATATTCCTTTTCAAAGAAAATAAGGACTTTTTAAATGAGAAAAACAGCCACATCCCCCAAATTCTATTTTATTAGGGGAAAATTAACACTTTAATATTAAATATGAGCTTAAATCATCAGATGCCCTCAGTCTCTGAGAGCATATTCTCATCTTTGTATAGAGTATGTGTTTTTAATACTATTTAGTTTCTTTTTTAAATATATCAACTATGCTTGTAAATTTAATTTTCCCCTTAATATGAATAAATATCTTGGGTAACTAAAACCTATACAAAAGTTTACCATCTTTGGTAGTACATTTTTAATTAATAAATAATCCATTTTTAAATCATAAAACATTATTGAAAAAGTAAGTAGAATCTTAAGTAGGTGTAAATGTATCACTTCATTTGCACTTACTAGAAAATCTGTATTCATTTCTATGTTCAAATGATGAATTGATGCTTGATAAAATTCATGGTGAGTTGGGCTAACATAGATGTCAGTGGGTAATCCAGGGGATGGGAGCATATGTAGGAGGAGAATCTCAATGACTTGAGCATCTCAAACACTCTGTGAGAAAGCTAATTGAGAGGTAAAAACAAATTAACTGCTATGGAGAAGGACAATGTCCCCGAGAGAGAGAGCATGCCTACAGCAGTAAGGTTCAGTGGTTGCATTTAGTCCGGGTAACTGCTGGGACAGTAATCCAGCTCTGGCCTGTGGACTTTCCCTGCTGACTGCCCACCTGGCAATTCTCTGGGCACCTTCAAGGCTGTCAGGACTGTGCAAGGAAAGCTGGTCTCATTACAACCAGCTCTGCATGGGAGCTGATGTCCCAACCAATTGCTCTTCCTTGATTCTGATACAGATGCAGTTTTTTTCTTCATTGGGTCTAGGGAGATACAATCTTTCTGCACACAGATTTACACCTGGCTGCAGATGTCTGTCAGGAAATAGGCTGAGGTGAATACACTGGCATTCCACCCCCCACCCCGTCCCAACCCCAAAAAAGAGGAAGGGAGGGGAAGGGAGGAGAGGAGAGGGGAAGGGATGGGAGAGGAGGGGAGAGCAAAGGAGGGGAGGGGAGGGGAATGGAAGGGAGGGAAGGAGAGGAGAAGGGAAGGGAGAATGGAAAGGAGGGGAGGTGAGTGGTTTCAGTGCCTACTGCTAATAGTTATCCCATGAAATGTTGGAAGGCCTTCATAGGATCTCAAGTTTCTTGCCTTTAAAAGGAGCAGTCCAACGCTTGCCTACTATGATAAGATCCACCATAAAAATTAATTATCTCCATCACATTTTGCCCAACTTTTAATGAATGTTCTTGAAATCATAACAATAACCTTAAATATCCTAATTTTGCCACTCGGGTCACAATACCTTTGAAAATAAATGTCATCCTAACATGTTTTAGTATCTGTACTTAATGCATGTCCTAAATTTGTTTTCCCATTGTTTATTTTAAATAATGTAGGTGAAATTACATTATTCAGTGATTGCAAATAAATATATAGGAAAAGTGGGTTAAACAGAAAGCCAAAATCAAAGAATGTACAATAGAAACAAAAACATAATACACATGCAGTGATGAGGCTTTTCAAAAATATCTTGGTACTCTTTTATGGATAACCTCAGTTATCTCCTTCTATTCATTTAATTGTTTCATAGATTCCTAAATATTTAAATAAACTTTCTATTAATCCATATGGTTAGAAAACTTTAAACTTTTAAAAAATGCCCACCAAATAGAATGTAAATCTCAAATGGATTCATATTGTTCTTGTACTACTGGTAGAACAATTCCAAATTCAAATATCTAAATCCAAATCCAGATATCCAAAGCATAGGAAAAGCTAGGAGGGTATCACAGATGAAAGTTAGCATCTTTTCTATTATCAGTCAAATTATCCCATTTTCTAAATAGAAACAAACTTATGAACTAGAATGATGAAACTATAGTAAAAAGTTGAGAAAACTCACACATTAGTCTCACTGTCTTCAAAGGGTATCACATTGCTCTAATTATATGAAAATAACCGTGGGTATGGGCCACAAGTGTGTTTCAGGCTCCTCTGCACCTTCCCATAGCACCTAGCACAATGCCTTGTGGGCAGAGTATGTATTTGCACTATTCATTTAAAATCATTTTTCTTTGTGTCACCAGTAGAGTACAAATTGTTAGATGCATACCATACTACCCAGAAGATGAACTAGGTGCTAGACAAAGATATTCTTTTAAAAGTAAATCTCTGGGGGTATCTGGATGGCTCAGTCAGTTAGGCAATCGACTTTTGATTTTGGCTCAGGCCATGATTTCACAGATGGTGAGATCTGGCCCTGCATCAGGCTCTGCGCTATCAGTGCAGAGCCTGCTTAGGATTCTCTCTCTCTCTTTTTACCTTTCCCTTGTTCATACACACACACACTCTCTCTCAAAATAATTAACTTAAAAAAAATTGAAACAGGAGAGACCTAATGGAGAACCAGGGGGAGCGGAGGAGGGAGAGAGAGTTGGGGAGAGAGAGGGATGCAAAACTTGAGAGACTATTGAATGCTGGAAATGAACTGAGAGTTGAAGGGGAAGGGGGTGGGGAAGAGGTGGTGGTGATGGTGGAGGGCACTTAAGGGGAAGAGCACTGGGTGTTGTATGGAAAATAATTTGACAATAAAATATTATGGAAAAAAATTGAAAAGATAAATCTCTGAATTATTTCTTTAAATTATTTCTTTAAATTTCTTTATGCTATAAGAGACCACTATAACCAAAGAATACACATGCTAAAAATCCCCAAATCATAGCCATCTGAATCTTTTTGTTTTGTTCTGTTTTGTTTTGGTTACCAAATTCCACCATATTTCCCTTGCTCACAACCAGAGCAGATTAACGTAAAGTTAATGAAGATTTAAGCTTCAGAACTTTTACTTGCTCCAGCCCATGAGAGTACTAGAAGTTGCTGGGAGCTACAGAGTGTTATCAGTGGGGAGGGGAAGCCAACAACTCCCTAGCAATTAAGGGGTATTTCTTTGTAAGTATTTCTGAGAAGCTGCCTAAAAAAGGTCTCAGAAGAAAGAATCTCCAATCCCCCATTAGTTCATTGTGATTTACTTTCTCATTCCAAATAAATACCTGCTTTAAGGCCTCATTTTATTTATTTATTTTTTTAAGGCCTCATTTTAAAGACATTCCTGTCCCCCACCTTGTATAAGCTCTAGACCTCACAGAAATTGGATCTGCCTCTACTGGCAGCAAATGAAAGACAACCTACAGAGCATTATTGACCAATTGTGTGTGAAAAGCACTAATTCTAGTGAAAAGACTTCCCTGTACCCATCATCCACTTGTCCCACCATGCTGTCTCCCTCCCACTCACACATCCCACACTCTTGCTCATCAATTCTCTGTCACAATCACACAACTCCCTTCTAGTTTTTCCACCCACAATCCCTTAAAGCTTTGCTAATACCATTTCCTATCAACTTTTTCTTTCCTGTTCCCCCTGGGAAACACTAACATTTCTGACAGTATCTCCATGGGGACAAAGAAGAGGAGGAGTTGTAAGAAAGAACAGGACTGGAAAAGCAGAAGTCACTGAGCCATGGCTGGAGCAGATGTTCTCAAAGTGGCTGGGGGTGGTAGCATTGACAGAGGGTATAAGGTAAGTGAAGGTTTGGAACAGTAAAAAAAATTCGCTAAAAACCCTGAAGAACTTCATAAATTATGGTACACACTGAGTGTGACTACTAAAGCTAAGAACAATAAGAAATTTCATCAACCTAAAAGGTGTCATGCTGTGAAAGCAAAAGAGTCTACCAGAATGAAAAAAAAAAAAAAAAGCACACTGTGTTATGACTACATAGGGCAAATGTGTGCAAATGGAAATGATATGCAAAAGTGAGAATAGTCACATAACACATAATGTGAATTATGAGTGATGAAACTTTTTCTTAAAACTCTCCTTAATGTTGTAATGTCGTTTCCAATTTTTTTTTTAACAAGGAACCTTCTCATACCACTGATGGACATCCAATTTAGATTGTTCTCCATCCTTTGTCTTATATGTCCATTTAAACTCGGTACTATTAAGCAATGTAATTGCACAAGTGGGACTGAGGCAATATGGAATACAGAAAGAGTGTGTCCTTGTGAGAGGTGACCAGCTAGTATTAAGACCTAGCCCAAAGCTGCTATTTGTAAATTATCAGTGAAAGATATGATGAGGATGAGAACCTCAGTGAAGAGGTGAAGACAACCTTATACAATATGAAAAAGCAACCCAGGGGATTTTGAATCACATCTGGCCTTTAGCCAATTGTTGAGAGATGATGATGATGCTCTAGAAGATGATGACAACTACAACCAATTATTTTGGTTCTTAAAGCTGAGCCATGGGCATGTGTATATGTATTCACACATATATGTGATATATATATATATATAAACATAGATATATAATATATAAATATTCAACAAAGTGATATAGTTCATCAAATTAGAAATTTGAGACAAACTTAAAAAGATGATCATCCCAATTAGTTGTATTAATCAGGCACTTTTCTATGATTGAAATGGACAGAAAAGGAGAATTGTTTTTTATTTTTGTATTATTTTTTGCTAGAACCATGACTGTGATTTATAAATAGAAAACATATTCATTTATGGATATATCATCTAACACTCTGCATAGATCATGCCATAAGGTGAGATAGTGTTATTCATAACCAAAAGATATGGTCTTGGTCTCAGTAAGTCAGAGGTAACTGACTTAGAGAATGTGCTCCAAGGAAGGGCAGCTCATCCATGCCCCATGGAAAATGAGAGTCGAGCCAGGCAACTGACATGAACTGATTCTGGAATTAACTAAGGATGGCATGTTGTGGCCTTTGTTCAATATCTCTTAAACTGGAATTAGCAAGCTCTCCTACCTAAGAGGAATTACAGAAAAATGCCTCAATTCTAAGATTTGCAATTCAGAATATTTGGGATATGCTTTGCTAATCCATTTTTGTCTCTCCTTTCTGGCTGTTTCAGACATAAGAACTGGTTTAGAAAACCACAGATCTCCGTTTCTTTCCCATCAGTCCAAACACCTACTCCCAACAATTCCAAGTTACTACAAGCCATCACTGAATATAAACTTTGGAAGAGATGCACAGTAGCAGACCATTATATAGTGTTTCTACTATACAAACATGATAGCATAAATAACTTCAAAAAGAATAGATAGGTACTGGGGAAATGTAATAAAATAATTCGGAAGTGAAGACTGTATTACCTTTAAAAATTTTTTTTTGACTGAGGGCTGAAGGGGGAGGGGGAGAGGGGAAGGGAGGTGATGGTCATGAAGAAGGGCACTTGTGGGGAAGAGCACTGGGTATTATATGGAAACTGGACAATAAACTATATGAAAAAAATTTTGTGTGTTTACTCATTTTGTGTTTACTCACACAGAGTGTGAGCAGGAGAGGGGCAGAGAGAGAGGGAGACATAGAATCTGAAGCAGGCTCCAGGATCTGAGCTGTCAGCATAGAGCCCAACGTGGGGCTCAAACTCATGGACTGTGAGATCATGACCTGAGTCAAAGACTTAACTGACTGAGCCACCTTTTAGTGTGACCTATTTAACTCTAAGTTTATATAATTAAAAAAATTTTTTAAGTTTATTTATTTTTGAGAGAGAGAGACAGAGAGAGCAAGTGGGGTAGGGGCAGAGAGAGAGGGAGAGAAAAAATCCCAAGCAGGCTCTGCACTGTCAGCACAGAGCCCTATAGGTGGCTTGAACTCACTAACCATAAGATCATGACCTGAGCCAAAACCAAGATTGGGACACCTAACCAAGTGAGCCATCCAGGCACCCCAGTTTATATAATTTTTAATTATGGCTGTATTTAACAATTGGGTCACAAAATTTCTGAAAGTTTAACAATCAGCAATCTCAAACCAGTAGAAGCAAGATTCAGTTTACCAAACCAATTAAATCAAAACCTCTGGAGATGGGGACATTGATTTTTCTTTTTAAAGGTCCCTAGTGATTCTAATATGACAGCCAAGATTGAAAGACCTGTGTTAAAGCCAGAGGATGTGGCTGATATCCAGGTTTCTTGGAATATGGGGAAAGGAATTCATTCCCTGAGAGAAATTGGATGTTCCCAAGGTGAAATTGGGGAGAAAGGAGAGAAGCTGAATACTCCATGGGAAAAGAATGCTAGAGATGGAGGACACCTAAGAGAAGGGAGAGAGAACTCAGATAAGACTAGGGTGACCAACCATCTTGTTTGCCTGGAGCTCAGAGGTTTCCTGGATGTGAAGTTTTCAGTGCTACAACCAGGAAAATTATGGGTATATGAAAGGTGGCATTGGATTTTTCATTTTAATTAGTTTTTACTAATTTAAATTTAAATAGCTACATGTGGCTAATGGGTACTGTATTGGACAGTACAGTGAATCTAACCAAACACAAGAAGATGGCTTCTTTGCATATATACATTTCCTCTTCTGCTTGTTAGTATGGAAAGAATTTTAAAGCATACTAAAATAGAAATATATGAGAGTAGTAGCTGAGATCCTAAAGTTAAATATTTGCTATCAAGGTCATGTGCTAATGTGAATAACTATCACTAATGTGATAAAAATTATTCAGAAACAGGGCCACCACGGTGGCTCAGTCAGTTAAATGTACTACTCTTGTCCTTGGCTAAGGTCATGATCTCATGGTTCATGAGATCGAGCCCTGCATCTGGCTCAGCACTCTAAGTGCAGAGCCTGCGTGGGATTCTCTCTCCCTCTCTCTCTCTCTCTCTCTCTCTCTCTCTCTCTCAAAATAAATAAATAACCTTCAAAAAATTATTCGGAAATATGAAACAAACCTGTGAGGAAAAAACTTTCATTTTTTCCCCAGGACATATGATAGCTGCTGATACAAATGAGTGGGAATAAATGTTCTTAAGGCAACCAGCTCCCTCACCTAGCTCCTCTTAATCAATATTAAGTACTTTGCAAAAATGTTGCAATAGATCTGTAACCACATCAGAAATCTGGAAAAGAACAATGCTACTGGGCTACGGGAATCCTGACCTTGATGTCTTGAAGAGCACTTCCTAAACCTTTAGCTGACGAGTACAGAGTATGGAAAATAAATTATGTTTATTGTGGAACTGCATTTCCCCAAAGGTCAATTTTTGCATGGTAATATTTTCATTCCAAATGCAAACATGTAAATGCCATTTAAAAAAAGTTATAGATAGAAAATAAAACGTTCATAATTACAATATAAAGCTTATATTTGTAGAATAAAACAGAATATTAAGAAAGAATTATAGAGACAAAGTCTGATCAAAATATAATTACTTTGAATATTATCACATTAAAATCTAAATATAAGCAGAAGAAAGTGATGAGTTGTATTGGTTTATTACTTAGATGGAAAAGGCCATCTGTTGAGTTATTCAATTTTTTCTCTTGAAATGTGGGATATGAAATTATAGAACATTAATTTGGCACACTTAACATGGACACTCAATTATGATAAAGACACGTATTGAAATTCCTTAAGCTTTCAGTACCTAATCCACTTTAGAAAAGTATGAGTTATTCTTTTTCTCTTTGAAAGATGCAATAGCAAAACATAGCCCAGGACACTTAGCCATCTTGTCCTGACAAATAACCAATTCACCTTTTTTCCCAGTATATTCTTAAGTATTGATTTTACCAAGTGAACTCAGACATGTGTCACACTTATCCAATACAGATCCTTTTCCTTGGAAATGTAGTTTGAACATCAATCAGTCACCTGGCCTTTCACCTCTAATTCTTATTGCCACTGTCTGTCAATTATTAAAGCCTTGCCTATTTCTCTAAATAACTTATTTTTTTAACTGAAATACATATTGACTCCTGTTAAAAAAATATCTTTATTGGAAAGCTATGCAATGTTCACCTGATTAAATTTCTCCATTAAAATTGCTTTCTCGAGTTGGAAACTACTTACGGTTATAAATCCACTTTTCAAAGGCCTCTAGGTATTTTCTTTTAAAACATACTTCCTGAATGGTAATATTAGCACTTGTAAGCCAAACTCCAGTTTGAGAGAGACAATATTAAAAGAAATTCAAGCTGAGTGGCATTGTTAGAAGGGTCTTCAAATGGTGTAGCGTGTTTTCGTCGCTAGCTAAACCCAGTGAGAGTTACAGAATGACACCCACCTTGAGCTGCAGGCCTCCTGGGATAAGAGTGTTTGCTGGAAGGCTTTTAATGTGTTGGTAGACATAAGAGGAGAATTGCTCCTGCTCAGCCTGTAATTGGGGGCCAAGTTTTGAGAGATGACCTCTGTTGCTTTTGATAGCTGTCTGCAATTCATCAATCAGCCTGCTCACCTGAAGGGGTTAAATTACAAGAGTTGTTAGCAAGAAGTAATTGTTGATGTCACACCTATTAGATTTTTGAGTACCTAGTCTGATGGGAGGAAAAATGACTTCAATACAAGAATTTGAGTATAGATCCATCTTCAAGTAAAGAGGACAGAAAAGATATGCATTCCTCCATCGACTAATTATATTTAGGAGAAAATTATAACCTTTGCATTTCAGGTAGCCATTTACAATTGCTGAATGAAAAATGTCTCTGGATATTAAAAGAAACATGCTCCTGACAAGTTTGCAAAGGACTTCTAAACTGCTTAACAAAATAAAATCTTCCTAAGACTTCAATTAATCCAAAATATGTACCAATGACAATATTTAATTTTATTATATGAACACTGTTATGTAGATTTATATTTTCTCTAATAAACTGGATTCATACACAAACACTAGTTGATATATGGTAGTGACCAAAAGAGATTAAAAGCTTAAATTCACTTTATCTATGACTCTTTAAAGTGGTTAAATTAGACCCATTTAGAATTATGAATGACTCTGAATTCAGAGCATGGTCTTTTTGAAATATTGGGTTAAAAATCACAGCTCTTCCCATTTATTAACTGAGAGACTGATAACAGATAATAAAACTCTCATCTGTAATGATGAATAATACCAGCCTTGCCATGTTAAGAATTAAATGAGAATATAGAATGAAGAACACAATGTCTAATTTACAGTAGATACCTAATGCACATTATATAATTATAGTTCTTTTCAGAATCTAGGTGTTTTCTGCACATCAAGTTTTAGTTGTTTTTTGTTTGTTTGTTTGTTTGTTTGTTTTGGTGTATCCTTCCCATCCCTAACCTACTTCACATAATGCAGATAAAACTTTGAAACTATTTGCTACAAAGAGTCTCCATCTCATTTTAACGTCCATAGTGAAAGATGGGAAATTGTTCTCCAAGAGTCTCCCTCATCCTTTTTCTCTCTCTTTCAACTGAAAATATGGTATTTCCCCCAGTCTGTGCTCCAACCCTGATGTTAACATGATTTCTTTCCCTTCTGCAGAGGATTTGAGAAGTCAATGGAAGCAAGTTTGTATTATTATCCATGTAACTTGAATATTAATTTTTCTATTCTATGTAGTTAGTTTAAGATTATATATGGTTTTCTGTGTGTATATGTATACACACACACACACACACACACACACACACACACACACACACACAAACTTCAATTACATTTAACTTTTTCCAAGAACTTTAGAAGCATTGTGTGCATATGGACAAGCTAATTGAAATGATTCCCATTATTCTTTGGTATTTTATATCTCTTATTTGTCTCTCTGTCACCAATTATCTACTTCTTTTGAAAAAACCTTCTCCTAAATAAAATTTTGGCAAACTTTTTCTCTAAAAGGGACAGATAATATATATTTTTAGGTTCATGGGCCATAGTCTCCATCACAACTATTTGACCCTGAAGTTGTACTTTGAAAGCAGCCACAGACAACATATAAATAAATAGGCCTGACTGTATTCTAATAACACTTTTTCTGAAGTTTATTTATTTTGAGAGACAGAGCATGAGTGGGGAAGGAGCAGAGAGAGAGGGAGAGAGAGAGAATCCCAAGCAGGCTCCACACGGTCCGTGCAGAGCCCGACAGCAGGCTCAAACTCACAAACCTTGAGAGCATGACCTGAGATGAAACCAAGAATCAGATGATAAATTAGCTGAGGCATCTGGGCTCCCCTCCAATAACACTTTATTTAGAAAAACATAGGCTGAATTTAGCCCTACAGCGATAGTTTGCCAACCCTTCTTCCAAATTCATACATTTATTCTCCTACCTTCCCTTTCTTATAAGGAACACTCTGGTCCATGCCCTCACCTCCTCTTCCTCTCCTCCTACTTGAGTTACCAAAACAAGTGAGTTTTGAGTGGTCTACGGAGTGGCCGCTCCACCTCACATTCATCCTGCCACCTCCACCCCACCAAATTAATCTACCTTCAATTAGCATATTGAACCCTCCAGTTACTTCCCCAGATTCCTCAGCATGGTATTCAAGATCAAAGATTTATTTTCTGGAGTAAATTTCCCTGCTTTTCCATAGTATTGTTAACTCTATCACAAAGTTGTAACATTTAAAATATAGAAATGATAAATGATCCAATATTAGTCAGTTTCCAGGCTTTTATTCACTATATTACCCTCCAATATTATCCTCAAAATGATGAATAATAATATGTATCATACCAAAACTGGAGACCAAAACAGGCCAAATGACTTGCTCTTACTCTTATCTGACAAAATTTAAATCCAAGAACCAAAGCCCTTCAATAGAAAGACTCCAGATGCCATTTCTCCAAAGCACTGATCCTCTCTGAACCTAACCCTAGCCCCAGCATCATATGATTCAAAAAGACATACTTTGATATAGTCCTTAAAGTATACTAAGTATCATTTATGTATTATGCTAGTCAGTAATATTGCTCTCTTCGGTTTTATTTACTATATTTTGTACTATAGAAAACCACACACAAAAAAGAATTTCAGGCTTTGATTTGAGAACATTTTTATACATGACTGGTTTTACTGTCACAATCCATAGACTTTCACAGATAGGGGATTTCATGTGACATCAGAAATCAACCAACCATACAATTGATGATGTCATTTGCATTCTAAAGGGCTATTGGTTAGAGCCTTAAAAGTTTCATTTCCTATGAATCCTTTGTTGCTTCAAAAATGTCTCTATCATTTTTGCTATTTCAATTGTTCCATGATTATCTGTTAATGTATATATAATTATACCAAATAATACCAGTTGTTTTAATAAGTTAAAATTATGAGATAAGATATCCTAGCAAAAATTAGTATGTCTTAACCATAGGAGAAAATATATCAAGAATCCTGCCACTGACATTTTGATAAAATTTCCATCCAGTTTTATAAAAAAAACTTTGTTTCTTTACATATTCATAAATGTTTAAAATATCTTCAAAGTGCTACATTTTGTTTTCAGTTATTATGATAACATATTACCCTTAAAGATAACCCTACACATGAAATAACTTATATACCTAAAATTGGGTAAGTAATACAATAATCCTGAATTATTTTACATAATATGATTTTTTTTTCAAATCACAGATGTTGCTAGAAGGGGAAAAGTACTCTTTAAAATTCTTCATCATGAATCTTTTTTTCCTGCAAATCCGTTTTTTTTTCTCTCTCTCTACAAAGGCAATGTGAATAGGGGTAAAAGGAGACAAAACTTGACCTTTTGTGATCCCAGCATTAATGGGTCTGTTCATAATTCAATCTATGTGTGTGTGGGAGCATCCATGTGGAAACATAGAGGCCTGAGAGACATAAAGCCTTTCCCTTTAAACATTATCTGACCCTATCAGTCCCATTCACAAAAGAAGGCTTACGTATGCATATGTTGAAATAATGCACCATCTCATTGTGCAGCAGAAAGCCTACACATTCTACTCTTCATTCTCCGTGGAAATGCAGCACGGAAGTGACACTTGTACAGAATTTGGGAGAGTGACAAATGAGCAGAAGGTAGCAAAAAAAAAAAATGAGTATTTGATGAGGAAAAGACCAAACTTCTGAAAGAATGCAAATGCACACCTGTCTATAAACATACACAGAGGTTTTTGCTTAAAGACCCACATCAGATTGGTCATGTTTTTATGACACATTCATGTAACTCTTGAATTTATTAAATTCTCAAAATGATATAGATTATTTAGATTTAGATTTTAGCACAAAATAGTATTCTGTTCCTAATCATTCTAAAATGTATGCATGTTGAAGTTGTACGTTCTGAACTACACATTCTGTACATTGTACTTTGACTACTATGAATGAGGCTTTGAGGATCTCCTGGCTTTTCTAAGGATGAGTTCAGCTGTTTGGCAGATTGCTAAGTGCCCCTCGGTCTATCTATGTTAGTAAGGAGGACTCCAGAAAACTTTGCACTAAATTATCCCTTGGAATCAGCACAAAGGGCAGTAGCCTCCATGCGAGGAACGAGGAAAGAGGAATGTCATCTTGGCATACAATACATGGGGGGTGGTCTCCAAGCTAGGTCAGTGCTTAAACATAAGGACAAGAAACTTTATAATTTATGACATAATTAAGAAGAACCAGAAAAGGGACAGGGAGACGAAAATAGGTATTTTAAATTGCCTAAAACCTCTTCTTTCTTTCAGGTCCAAGGACACAGTGTTTTCTAGGTTAAAAAGAAACATAGCCCAGACTTGATGAACATGAGAGCCTATGAGAAAAGTTAAATATCTCTTGCTTTAGGAGGATGGGTTGCAGTGTAGCCATCAGAGAACTTGAAGTGTGCACCACCTCTTATTTGTGCCACTTTAAATACTCCCAACTTTTTAATAGTTTCTAGAACCCTTCTGAAATAGAAAGTATCTTGGAAGAAGATTTATCTTGTTTCCAGCCAGAGGGACCGGCCCTTTTGTGTGCTGCTTTTAAGCACATCACAAGAGTCTAACATTCTCACCCACTCATAGAGGAAGGGGCCATTAAATCAGGGATGTTTTAAAAATCTTAATTCCAGTATAGTTAACATATAGTGTTACATTAGCTACAAGTGTATAATACAGTGATTCAACTCAGTGCTCATCAAGAGAAGTGTACTCTTATTCACCTTCACCTAAAATAAAGATATTTGTAATGTCTTTCTAAGGCTATGTTGATGGCAACAAGAATAACGTCAACTACACCTTTTTGGAAGCAATAAGAATGTGCCTCACAGGCCTGTAACTATAGGAGCATAATGAACCAGGAGTTCCAGATACTGTGCTCTGAAATCCATCACCAGGTTGATACCAATGGCTGAATATACTGAGGCAGGTCCAACTCAGGGAGTCACAGCACTCCTCTCAAGGACAGCTCTAGGTCAAGGACACACCATCAGCTTCACCAAACCTTCCTAAGAGTGCACCGCTGTCTGAGATGTTTCCATCCAGTCTTTCCCTTCCTCTCTCCTTCACTTGTGTTCAAGCCTGCATTTCAGTCTAAGAGGTCTCCCAGCCTTAGCCAGAGCTGTCCCCATTCTCTCTCAAAGGCATTTCTTGTATTACAATACATACATATCTAATCCTATCTTGGTATTTACTTTTCAGAGAACTTGAAATAACTTTTGAACCAACAATAATATATTACATGCATATTTCTAATAAACCATTTCCAAAAATTAGTTTAACATACATCACCTCAAAGTAGTCTTATGATGCATACATTATTATTTCCAGTTTCCATGTGGAAAAACTACATGAAATAATATAAGATTTTAAGTTAAGACTATAAGCAGCAGAGATCTAAATATCATTTTGAAATATGTCTAGAAATATAATCTTTTTGTATAAAATAAACTGTGGGCAAAATAAATTTTGAAGCAATTCTCCGCCTCCAATTTTTTATTTCTCTTCACCGTCATGATTTCACATTGTTGTATAGGAATTAGGGTCAAAACTTGACGTCACTTACTTTTTCTAAGCAAACACTAGAAATTACACATCATGATTAATCACTTTCAAAGTAATAACATAGAAGTTATCCCCATAGCATACAGAATATATTTAAAGACTATGACATACACACCCACCCACATACACTCACAAAACACAAAAAATATATTCCCTTTCCTGCATATTTGATTTTTTAAGCAAACAAAAGGCATTTGAAACCATAGCTAATCAAACAAATATATGATCAAATAAGGTACTATACAGGAAGAACACTGAAGTATGTAGGTATTAAATAGACATTAAGAGTATAATAAAAAAGAAATAACAAAAAAACATAAATACTGTTGGATTTTCCAGAAAGGATAATATGCATTTCCAGTGTTGCTAACAAGGTGGCATTTGAAATGATATGTTTACATAATGATTATTTTCCTGGGCACTTCAAGTTTTTGGTTCCATTGAAATTATAGTTTGCATAAAATATGAAAAAACAAAATAATTACAATATTTAAAAGGCAGAAAATACCTAAATGTTCATTCTTTCAGCTTATTTTATATTTAATCTCTAAAAGTAATTTGTTATTATATTATGTTATATTATATTAGATATAACTTTAATGCTACTAAATAAGCTAGAGATATTTATTTGCAATTCTTAAGGTTTACCATATCAAAATACATGATAGATTCACTTTAAATTACTGTGAAAATGTAATAAAACCCTCCAACTATGATAGAAACATTTCTAAATAAATAGAGAATAATATTTTAAAATTTATAATTAAAAATCTAGAATTTTACCTTGTTAAAATTAAGTAGAATGAGTGAGAACCATAACTTAAATCTATATAATTGTTATTTGTTACATCTAGAAACTATTCAAGTTGAATTTTTCTTATGAAATATTCTCTACTAAAATTACCAATCTATGCTTACCATATAGTCTTTATAACTGGACATATATAAATCCCAAATATTAATATAGTCTCTAATTTGAAGACTTGAACTCTCTGAGGAAAATGTGGGGCATTGTACCTGTTCATTTTTTGTAAAATACATAGTTAGCAGGACAGATGCAATCACAATGATAAAATATTAAAACCCCACAACTTGGATAGATTTCTTTGCCAAAATGTCAAAAGAGAATGATATGAAAATTTAATTTTCAAATATTCACATTACTTTATTCTTTAAGTTATGATTTTATTTACTGACAGTGGTACATGGGAATTAGCAAATTCATGATCTCTGCTCAGAAAGATTAAATGGTTTTACATTCCAGGAAACGACATGAAAATTATTTCCCCCTTTTGTCTAACACCAATTTTGTATTATTATTTCATTTATGAGATATGCTGTCAACTTCACAGCATGAGCTTTGGAGAGAAGGTGGTTTGCTTTAATAGTTCTTCATTATAATATTGCCTACAGAATCTTATGATTAGCTCACTTAAGCTTGACATTTGTAAACTACACTTTTTTCCTTGCTAGGAGATAACACTGTTAGCATTTCTAAAATTCAGAACAATAATTCCATTCCTAGAAAGTCAGAAAACAAAAATAAGATTTAATACTGAATCAAAGTTTAATAAAATTTTAATCTCTTCCCTATGTTAGTATGTGTTATAATTTCCAGATTCAACTTACATGTAATAATTTCCTAATTTAGGATTTTTAGGAGCAAGTTGTCAGAAGTATTTTCAGAAAATTACAATATTTTCTTTCAAGCATATAATTATTTTTCAAGCTGCCTAGATCAATAAAGTACTTCCAGTTTTGACCATTTTTTTCCATTTTGTTGCTATCAGATAACTATAGCTGTTTCACTATCAGACTCAAGTAAAATATGTCTTAATTTAAAAATAAGCACTCATTATAGTTTTGTAATACAGCTTAAAAAGTCTCTTACTTCTTCTTGTGCCTTATGGCGTTCCTTTGCTGTTAGTGAAAGAATTACTTTTTCAGTAATTTTCTCTTTCTGTTCTTCTACAGCCAGGTTCAACTAGGAAAAAAAATAAATAAATTGCATGAAAATAGGCACCTACTGACACTTAACTGCAACATTTAGTCAAACAACCAATTTAGCATAATCACGGAAGGTAATTTCAAACTAATTTGGCCCATACTTATATGAAAATGAATTCCATTTAGATTAAATTGAAAGTTCATTATTATATTTAAACCATTTAACACTGAATCTTTCACATCCATCTTTCTTGTTTTTAAGTTTACTAAAATATGATTTGGGAGAAGATCCTTAATTGCAGACATTTGTTGAATACTTTTTAAAAGTATTTTATCAAAATGAGCATAGCATTTTTTAAATTAGGCTGATCATTTCCTATTAAAATTTTTCATTAGTGTAGGGAATAAACTGGCTGCTTTTACATCAGAATAAAAATTCAGGAATGTAAACTGAAAGCTAATATCAATTCAAACACTCTAGAACAGTTCAAAATGATACATAGTATTCCATGACAAAAAATAATGTATCTTAAATACCTGAACAGTTACCTCCAAACTGATCCACTTATAAAGACAGATAAAGGTCTACTATTGCCGCTAACCCACATGTTATGAAAAGGTGAATGTGTTTATTCTGTATTTCCTTATAAATAATCGCCATTGAAACAGAATGCTATTTTCATTGAAAGGAAAAAGCTGAACTCACACAATAAATAATATTCACTCTGCAAATTGGTATTAATAGAAAGAAAGAAACAGCCTAATACTAAACCTTCTGAATTGGAATATTTAGCAATTCTCAAGCAATGGACTTGCCATGTTGTATCTCCTTGCTGAGGATTAAGAATGAATAATGAGCATGTTTTTATTTTGTTTTGCTTGTTTTTGTTAATATTGTTGCTTTAAATCGTGTTTCTCAGTTGTATGCCTGAAAAATAATGTTTGAATTAACATGAATCTTTAATCCGTATCCTGCCTAAAGACCCATATACTTGAGATAAAATAAGGTAGGGATCAATAATACCATTTCCTCAATCTAGTTACGGATATATGCTATAAGAATAGTATCAAACCTGTGAACTCTTCATCCACTGATAGATAGGCGATACAGCTCAGTATATCATAGATTCTGTCTTGGTAGAGGGTATAAAGCCCAGGAATCTTTAGGTGATTCTGATGAACACCCTTGGTAGGGAGTTGACAAACATTTCTGCAAAGGGCCATAGACTAAATACTTTAGGCTTGGGCAGTAGGGCATACAGTCTCTGTTGCAATTACTTAACTCTGCCCTCAAAGCGTGAAATACACAACACATAAGGGAATGAATCTAGCTAGGACTCAATAAAACTTAAAAAACAAACAAATAAGTGGCAGGCTGAATTTGATCAGCAGGCAACATTTGATGATCTCTGTCCTAGACTGAGAACCTCTAAAAACAAGTTTATTAAAAAAATAATCATCAGGGGCGCCTGGGTGGCTCAGTTGGTTAAGCGTCCAACTTCGGCTCAAGTAATGATCTCAAGGTTCGTGGGTTCGAGCCCCGTGTCAGGCTCTGTGCTGACAGCTAGCTCAGAGCCTGGACCCTGCTTTGGATTCTGCGTCTCCCTCTCTCTCCCCTGCTTGCGCTGTCTCTCTCTGTCTCTCAAAAATAAATAAAAAATACTTTAAAAATAATCATCATGTAATATATCACATGATGACTATAGTTAACAATGCTGAATGGTATGTTAACTACTAGTTAAAAGAGTAGATTCTAAGAGTTCTCATCACAAGGAAAAAACACAGTGCTTTTCGTGTGTGTGTGTGTGTGTGTGTGTGTGTGCGCGCGCGCACGCGTGTGTGCCTAAATGAGATGATGGATGTTAACTAAACTTTTTGTGGTAATCATTTCACAATACATATGAAAGTCAAGTCATTATGTTGCATACCTTAAACTTATACAGTGCTCTAAGTCAATTATATCTCAATTAAATTGGAAAAAAATCATTATGTGAAACTATTCTTAGGCTCACTTTCCCCAAAGAATATTTTTTCCTGTACTGAAGTAATATAAAAATCATAATATTTTTTAAAAAGTCAAATGTCTACGTCATAGAAGTCTGTGTTAGAGGTGGCACAATACAGTTGTGTCGAGTCTCTATGGCTATTTCTTTACGGGGGGATTCTCATCTCAGACGGAGATGGGTGAAGGAGCGGGACTGGGAAATATTCACCAAGCTCATCCCATTTTTTACAAAATTAATTTCCAAATGCACAAACATCCAGAGCAGATCTTTCTTGCAGAGAAGCAAAACATAACAAAAACAGAGCTACTAAACTCTTTGGTGCCACAGCAGTAAGTCAGATTTTAATGAGGCTTCCCAGGGCCTGACATTTAGAACTGCTTCCACATAACTCTTTAAAAGGTAGAAATTCTCTACCTGTGAAAGCACCACAATTAGAAAAACCACTTCCATTCTAATATTCAACTTCTAAAAAATCACTATATCAATCTACATAAGCTGAAGACTAAACATATCAACATTATTGGAAAACATCATATGCATACCAAATAAAGAATCAAGTAAGATATTGAGAAACAATAGTTAACAAAATATAAAGATACATACATGGGCCTTTTCTGGAAACAGACCAGCCATTCCAAAAGATATTTTAATACAATCACTTAGAGAAAATTATTGAAAGTAAAAAGTCAAATTCCGAGAGTGCATTTTCACCATGAGTTATTAGTAATATGCAATGCTGCGATGCCTGGGTGGCTCAGTCGGTTAAGCATCTGGCTCTTGATTTTGGCTCAGGTCATGATCTCATGGTTCATGTGTTCAAACCCACATTGGGCTCTGTGCTGACAGTGGGAAGCCTGTTTGGGATTCTCTCTCTCCCTCTCCCTGCACCTCCCCTGCTCATGCTCTCTCTCTCTTTCTCTCAAAATAAACAAAATCTTTAAAATATTTAAAAAAGTAATATGCAGTGTTAATAGCATCTTTTCTTCAAGCCCCATGTGATGACATCATAGGATTTTTCTCTCCTGTCACTTTGGAGAAGATCTTGTTTCTTCATTATGACAAAACTGTGTGTTTTTTATTTACTGTTCTCATCTAAAATGTATGAAATAACTTTTGTCAATGGGTTCAAAATTTCTGAGACTAATTTGCCATATATAAAGGAGGTAAAAATTTCAAATTAAAAATAAAAAACAGGGTATTGTCCTAAGTGAAATAAGTCTGAGAAAGACAAATACAATATGATCTAATTTATATGTTTAGTCTTAACCTCCACTCCCCAAAAACATATCGAGCTCATAGATAGAACAGATTGCTGATTGCCAGGGGCAGATGTAGAAAGTGGATGAAACAAGTAAAGGATGTCAAATGGTACAAATTTCCAGCTCTAAAATAAATGTCATGGTTATATAATGTATAGTATGAGAACTATAGGTAATAATACTTCAGTGCATATTTGGTGAGTAAATTTTTAAAATTCTCATTATACACACAGAAAATTGTAATGTTGTATGGTGACAGATGTTAACTAAACTTATTGTGGTGACATTTTGCAATATATATAAATATCAAATCATTATGTCATACACCTGGAACTAATATAATGTTATATGTCAATTATAGCTCAACAACAACAAAAAAAGACAATGGCTAAAATTTGTATGTAACTATGAAAACACAAATCTCTACCAAACAAGGGAGTAAGAAAGAGTCCCTTAGTTCTAGCAGTATCTTATTCTTTTTAAATGTAAGAAACACCCGTAAATACTCATTGTGTATGTCAAAATCTAAAGCTAAATAGGAAGGTTACATTTACCCTTTTTTGCCAGTTCTTGTTGCTAAGATTTTAAAAATATGTAACAAATATTAGCTATCCAAAATTAGGTTAAAGTTGGTCTCACTAAGATTAGTGGTAACCAGACTAGAACAATGAAAAGACTAGTGAGAGACAATAGCAGAAATGGAAAAAACGAGAAACATAATGCCTCTGTCAAATAAAACTGAACAGAAAATGCTTCAAAAAATCCTCTGTTTAGAGAAAAAAGATTTAAAAAGTAAGTTCCTTCAGTCTGTTCAGAATTAAGAAAAAAATCCACAGAACTATACCTGAGGCAACAGGGTTCATGAAATGATTTCCAATGACCATTACCTTTCTGACTATATCTATTTTACATAAAACTATTAATGCTAAGGTAGTAGGCAGTAAACTTTCCCTAAAGCCCCAAAGGGTCATAGTCTGGTAATATATAGTTCTATATAACATATATAGCTTATTGTGCCTATACTAAAAAAAATGCTCTTAATTTGAGGAATTCTTCAAACATTTGCTGACTCAGGAAGCTCAACTGTGGACATCCTAGAGAGGACAACAGACTCAAGACCTCCTACTGAAGAAATACAGACAGAACAGCAGTGAATCTTTTGTGTGTGTCATTAACAGTACATGGCTTTTGTTTTTTTAACTTCTCCCCCAAATATTTTAAAGTATGTTTATAAAAATCATAAAGATTAATGTGTAAAAATTTTAATGTGACAGTAAGATCAAATAAAATATATTTTATAGAAGAAAATAACTTTAAATAAACTCTAGAGTTCAATTATTAGTAGCTTTTTTAAAACGTACAGTAATCAAACAAGCTAGTATGTTGTCTACTTAACTTCATATTAACTTTCCAGATAGGTGCTAACCAAAGAGCCAGCCACACTCTCAGTGCTCTGAACTGTAGTTCTGCATGTACTTTTCTCTATATTCAGAAGAACAGCTAGTGATTCAGTTGTGAGGTAGATGATATGTATTGTGAATAACGTACTTAATAAAGCAGCGTAACCCAACAAGAAAACTGAATCTATCTTCCTATCAAAAATCTAACTTTTGGGCTCAAAAATTGATTTAATAAATTATTTGTTCCAAACTTTATATGCAGATCAATATAGGCAATACAGTCTAGCATAAACAACAAGACAATCAGCCTTCATATATATTGACAAGTTTCCCAATGGTCTGTTAATATACAAAAGACTAGGACAAATTACTTATTTATATATACAAAACATGGTTATAAAGGCCAGCTGCAGGTATTTTTTTGGAAAGTGCATTTTAATAAGGTCCTATTCATTTAGGGAACAAATGGGGAAGAAGTAGTTTGCACTACAGAGTTTAGCGCAAAAGCTTTCTCTTTTTCTAACCACGAAATCAATCATTTGTCCAGACTGTGGGAGTCAGAGTTAGTTACTGAAAAGAGCTCCGTATATAAACAAGTCAATAACTCATTGTGTGTTATTGTCGAGCTGAAGAAGTCGGCTTTCAAAAAGCTGCCCCTGCTTCTCTCGGAATGAATGTCACTGTATTCAGAGACTGGGAGAGAGCCTTTGTTTCCAGCCATTGCTGGCTGCCATTTATGTATGGGAACAGGAGGGTGGCTGCTGCAAGTGTGGGGGAGCCACTATGTGGTGTCATGGATGTCCAGGAAAAACTGAATTTTGTCAGCCTAAGTCATTTGTGTCTGAAAATGCCTTAACAGAACTGATACAGAGTGGCCATACACACAAAAATATTCAGTTAAGCATAAAATGATAATGAGTCTGAATCATTTTACATTGAATCAGGCCAATGTTTTTGGTTCCCTACTTGTCAACAAAGATATAGGCAATGGTCTGAAAAGTTCAAAAGTACAAAATTTAACTGGTAAACAGGTCAATATGTCAAATGAACCCTATCTGTTTGGGCCATTAATATTAAGGGCAATTCTTAGAACTCTCAAAGTGTGTGTGTGTGTGTGTGTGTGTGTGTGTGTGTGAACTTCTCTAAGGCATGAATTTAAGTGTTCAACACTTGTGATAAGTTAAGGAAATTTGATTCACTTTTTACTTAAAAGTTTAATACCGTTTAGAATTGAACTGAATGTAAAATTCATAAAATTCATAAGATATATTACCATAATCTTATTTATTTTATCTTAATATTTATTAAAAACCTACTAATTTATTTAAAATCAAACTAGGATCTGTGAAGAAGCAGCAGACCAAGATTCAAGATTTATAATTAGATTGAGCAAATAAAAAATACATGTAGATCTGTTTAATAAATGGTCCTCATTTAAGGCCAGGGGGGAGATGGTCTCTGAAATCTTTAAGCAAAAGTTTAGCTCTTAATTAGGTAAAGTCAGAAATGTAGGTAAAGAAAGATCTGGGGTCTGAATGCAACTGATCCCATTTCATCTCACAATTTAGAAAGCCATGGCATTAAATAATATAATACGCTTCCACATGCAACAACTGTGCTAGACATTTGCTACGTACAAATTGGTTAATAGCAAAGGGAGATATAATTGAGGAGACAATGAAAACAACAGGAAGTGAGAAATGATGGATGCATAATGTAGATCATAATTAATTGTCAAATGGAGGTATAAACAATACAATCTACAAGTACAAAAGACAAAAAATATTATTTAAGGTGGAGATGGGTAGTATCTAGCTAGGAAAAGAAGTAATATGGAAGAATATTATTAATAAATATTAATTAATGCTACTAACTAGTAATTGATTACATGATAAAATTTGTTCTAAACACAATTAGTAAAGTGGTCTGACATGGTTTTGGGAGAGAGAGGAGAGAATACAGCTGAGCCTTGAAGGAAAAACAGAAGGCTTAGCTGATTCAAGCAAGTCAGCCGAAGGCAACGGTCTGACTGGAAGGAAGCTTTCATACTGGGAAACAAAAATTAATAAGGCTAGTGCAACCCCAAACATAATCTATTTCTGAATTTAATTATAAAGTGGAGTATATGTGTAAAATGTTAGTGCTGTAAGGAGGATATAGGAATACTAACATAATTCAGGTCTTAGCTTTGCCTTGGTTCGGTCCCATCTTCTGAAGCTATATACACTTAGCTCAGGTCCAGTCTTAGGCATCCTTAACTAACTCCCGATCTGGCCTCTACTGCTAACAAGGCTGTCTCACTTAAGTTCCTTCTCTAAAAAAAATTAAAGAGCATCACTTCTAGACTTGGGAAGAAGCAGAATCCTTCATTCAAAACTGACTGTGAATTCATGCTCTGCCGCAGGTTATTTCTGGGACACAGGGCAACAGTGAGGTTCATTCAGCCCAGGCCTTCTAAAGGCAGGGAATCCGCTCCCATCCTTGCCAATTCTCCGGAAAAAAACTTCTTTTACCATAGCCTGTGTCTTATAAAAGAAATCTTAGTATATTTGAAAACCAGCGAACAAAAACATCGCTACCATTTTAAAACAGTAACACTTTAAAATGTTTTTTAAACATTTTGTCTGAAAGAATGCAAAAGACAATTCTACATAATAGTTTACCTACAATTTATTTAACATTTACTTAAAAAAACAAACTGTTTTAAGATGCCTGGGTGGCTCAGTTGGTTAGGCGTCTGTCTTCTGCTCAAGTCATGATCTCATGGTTTGTGAGTTCAAACCGCCATCCCCCTTAGGCTCTGCACTGTCAGCTTAGAGACTGGAGCCTGTTTTGGATCCTGAGTCTCCCTCTATCTCTGACCATCCCTTGATCATGCTCTGTCTCTCTCTACTTCAAAAATAAATAAGCATTTAAAAAACTTTTTTTAAAGAAGAAATAAACTGTTTTAAAAATCTCTTTCCTTTCCTTTTTTTAAAATTTATCATAAATTTTAGCCCTTCCACATTCCATGGGAAAAGTGGCACTGAGTTAGCCTTGACTCAGTAGGCAGCTTATAAACTTTCTGCCTAGACATCTGTCACAACTGGGAATGCCACATGCCCTAAAGTGAACTCAGCTTGTCCTCTCAAACTGACTCTACTCCATTTCTTCTACTATTTATTGCATGCAGTTTTGAAGGGACCATGCTATCTAAGCCAAGGCATGGGTCCACGACCTTCTTCTACACCAATCAGCTTCTTTCTTCAATAGATACAGTGTCAAGAAGGGAACCACATAGATACATCAACAGTTGGAGAGAATCTGTCCCATTAACAGCCCCCTAAAGAGACATATATTTAGATCTGGATGTCTGGAGCTTTCTGGTTTTTTTCTACAGCCCTTTCCTTTGGTCTTTCTTTAAATTTCATTTGCAACCACCTGCCATCCCATTAAATTATTTTTGCCTAAGCTATCCTCAGATAGATCCCATTGATTGAAACCGACAAACCCTATCAGATATATTATGTATGTCCTCTTCATAAATGCCCCATTACTTTAGGAGATCTGAAGAGTCTCCATTTCTTCAACTCAAGGTATCCAACTCAAATGTCTTAAAAATGTGCCAAGTTATTTTTTCCTCTTATAGTTTATTGTCAAGTTGGTTTCCATATAACACCTCGTGCTCCTCCCGATAAGTGCCATCCTCCATGCCCACCACCCCCCTTCCCCTGTCCGCCTCCCTCATCAGCCCTCAGTTTGTTCTCAGTATTCGAGAGTCTCTCATGATTTACCTCCCTCCCTCTCCTCAACTACTTTTCCCCCTTCCCCTCCCTCATGGTCCTCTGCTAAGTTTCTCCTGTTGCACTTATGAGTGAAAGCATATGGTATCTGTCCTTCTTCGCCTGACTTATTTCACTTAGCATGACACACTCGAGGTCCATCCACATTGCCACAAATGGCCAGATTTCATTTTTTCTTGTTGCTATGTAGTATACCATTGTATGTATAAACCACATCTTCTTGATCCATTCATTAGTTGATGGACATTTAGAATAATGTGCCAAATTTAAAGTCCTTCAGGTATTGGGGCACCTGGATGGCTCAGTCAGTTAAGCGTCCGACTTCAGCTCAGGTCATGATTTCACAGTTTGTGAATTCAATGTGGCATTTAGCTCTGGGCTGACAGCTCAGAGCCTGGAGCCTGCTTCTCTGCCCCTCCCCTGCTCATGCTCTGTCTCTAGTCTCTCAAAATTAAATAAGTGTTAGAAAAATAAATATATAAAATAAAGTCCTTCAGGTATTAAAAGGGCACTTGGGGTAGCTCAGTCCATTAAGCATTGACTCTTGGTTTTGTCTCAGGTCATGATCTTGAAGTTGGCACGACTGAGCCCTATATGGGGCTCTGAGCTGACAGTTCTGGAGCCTGTTTGGGATTCTCTCTACTCAGTCTCTCTGCCCTTCCCCCACTTGCATGTGTGTGTATGTGTGTGTGTGTGTGTGTGTGTGTGTGCATGCGCACGCACTTCCTCACTCTCTCAAAATAAATAAATAAACTTAAAAAAAATACAGTCCTTAAGGTATTATATTGGATAATGTAACAGGGGCAATGGTTTAAAACTTATCAACATGCTTTTTTCTGTTTGGTCTTTCCAAGTACAAAACTGCCCAAACGACCCTAGATGTTCCTAGGATTCGTCACAATATCATTTCTGACATGTATGACAAAATTGTGCAATGAAACAATATCCTTGCAAACCAGACCATTTCCTTTAGAGATGATCTGTCTCTCAAGAAAACCCTTTACCCCTCTTGGTTAGCACATAAACAGATATACAGAAGACTCAGCCCATAAATATTCCTTATAAATTAAGAATAATGACTCTGCTGTTAAAGGATTGCTAGAATCAAGAATAAGGAAGATACAATGTAGAAACAAATATAGATGCATGCCATTTCCTTCTGTCCTAGAAGAAATGTAGGAAGAAGTCTTAGAAAGAGAGGCATGTATGAAAGAGCCAGAGAAGTTAAATATTAAGTGTCCCTTGTATAGGGTATGACTTGGGGAGGAAGACAAGTATCAGGTAAATGGAAACAATTCTTAGACCAGATGGTCTTCTTCTCCTTTCCCCTCAATATGAACACAGGGAGGAAGCTGTCCTATAGCACTAGGACACACTGACAAGATCACATGGTATAGGCCACCAGAGGGAGGCCTGAGGTTTAGCTTACCTGAACGGCTCTTGGTTTCTGTGTGTCTTAGGACCTAGAAGTAGCTACTTGGAAGTAAGCTGAGAAGTTTGCTATAGACCATGGGCATAGTGAGGGAAATATGGCTCTATAGTGGGAGTAGCACCACAGACCACTCAAGCCAGGCCCAAACAGGTGTCACAGTGAGATCTTGTGGTGGGGTTCTCTAACACCAGAGGAAGTCAAGTTTAGGGTTCATATTGAGGGGAAAGGAGAAGAAGACCATCTGGTCATCTAGAAAGCACCACTCCAAAAGAGAGCCTGAGCCTAAAGAACGGGCCTGTAAGTTCACACACTGCAGACCAGAAGAGCATCCAAAAACCAGCTGAACCAGGGCTATCGTTCCACTGGCCAGCAGCTGCCATGACAATGTATATACATTCCAATAATCCAGCTAGAAGCCAGGGGCCTGTTCCCCAATGCCTTGAGGATATGAAAGTCACACAACACCTTGGTCCATATACCTGAAGGGAAGGAGTCTATCTGAGAGAAAGAATGACCTAAAATAACTATGTAAATGATCAAATCAGACCAAGCCTTAAACTGAATCAAACATTCAGTTATTTTGCCCCATGATCCAATGGGCAAGAGCTCAGGAAGAACACATCAATGTCAGAAAATAACTCAAAGTCATGTAGTCATTTTGCACACAAATTGTGGACGCACATATGAGAGAGTCTGTTGTTAGACGGAGCCACAAGGCAAAAACAGTATTTAAAAGACATAGGAGAGATGCTCTGGTTTCTCTTCAGATCGTATAAACCTTTCGCCTTTTAAAAGACACAGGAGAGAAATAAAACAGTCAGACTGTACACTTTGGGGGGAAACTGATAAACGGGCACCAACCAAACTGGTTAGGCCAATTAAGGGCATCAAAGGAGCCATTTTAGTTGTTTATGAAGTCTCCAAATAAATCTGAGAGTTCAGTTGACAAGCAAGTGTGGCAGGCCACCTCTGGATTATGTCTGCTTACCCTGTCACTTCAGTTGCACTAGTCCTGCACTGTTACCAACACTAGAACATTTCATTTCTTTACACAAAGCAATAAACCACATTTTCTGTCACTCACTAACGTGACCATGTGAATCAGAAAATTCTTTGAGAACTGTAGTTAGGATTCTGAGGCCCAAAAAGAATAAGTCAGATAGGCCACTATCCTTACAGAAAACTGTCTGAATATAGGTTAGACTTGGTGTGATGCACTTTACATCTCCAATAAGCATATTTTCAGTTATTATTGCCTGCAGTGATAGAGAATATCACTCCCTCCTCTTTTTTTCACTCTTTTATCTAGTTTATTTATTGAATAACATTGTTGACATAATCAAATGCACTATTCTGGTTCCATGATATGAATATCAGTTGGATGTCTTTGTGCCTTCAGAAGGCATTAAGAATTGCAATTCAGCAGTACCTAATGGCTGTCCTGGTGTCTGTGGCAAGGATATAGTTCTTTCATATCTCCAATATACTCAACTGTAATGGGCAGGTAGCAGACATTCAATAAACACCTATGATGGATTAGCGATGAATAAAAATCCTCAGATTCAAAGTGTTTTTAGTTTTCACTAGACAACTGTTTCCTAAACAGTGTCTTCAGTATTATGAAATAGGAATTTTGTGGTCAAGTAATTTTCTTAAATACTAGGTAAAGTCAAAATAAGTGGGTTTATTTGTAGCCTTTAAGATGCTAATAGATGCTGTTAATAGCCATCGGAGTACCTCAGGGGTAGCCAGCCAAATATACTTATGGACACTTCTGAAACTGGTGTTGAGAGTTGAGGATGGACTTCTAAGAGTCTACAATGGACAGGACCCAGATAGAGGGAGCATAACTCTGTCAGTCATCAACCTGGCTCAACCCTACCTGCTGAGCGTCTCCCAAATTGAACCACAATTCCCCGATGTAATTTTTTATACCTTGAAAAAAATATTCTGTAATATATCTAAAAAATAATGACCAAGACATTTCTGGGGAAAAAAGAAGAAACAGTAAGACTAATATTAAAATATATATTAAAACAAAAGCATTACCGTAGTGTATCACAGTGTGTAGCATAAGACAGAACTAAAAATCAGATCAAAACAGACACAACATGTATACTTGGGGCTTTTAAATGCAATGTAAGTCCAATATCTCTTAGCCACAACACCAAAATTCAAAATTTTCTGAAAACTGAATTTTTTTGAACTCATCAGGCAGCAAAAATAGCAAAGACCGATTTATAGACTCTACTTATCCCACTTAATGTGAATGTTTCACTGTGAAAGTATTAGTGATTCATTACATGGAACTGTTTCATACCTCAAAGAGGCTGATACATAACATACGGTCAATGTACTACAATACTTTTCTAAAATCCAAAATAAATCTGGCTCTGGGGAAATCAGATAAAGGATTGTGGTCTGAATTTGAAATCAACAAGGAAAGGGGAGATGGTTAACTAGGTAACACTGGCATGGACCACTGACTAAAACTTCAGAAAATTATGTCAGATCCACTTTTTACCTTACATACTTTTGGTGACTTTGAAATTTAAATACAATTAGAGTACTAGAAGATAATACAGCTGACTTGTAAAGTCTGAAAGGACAATATCTCTCCAAGTCTAATATGGATAAATTTAATTAAATCAAATTCTTGAACTTACATACCTCAAAAAGTAGATTTAATAAAATTGAAAAGCAACAGTACACTGAGAAAATATTTGCAACATGACAATAGGTCAATATCCCTCATAAAAGCACCCTGAGGTACACTAAAAATTATTTATTATTGCCTTTTTTATTTAGTGATTTGACAAGTTTATATATTGTGCTTTGTTCACCACAAGTATAGCTACCATCTGTCCCGTCATTGTTATTACAGTATCACCGACTGTATTCCTTATGCTCTGCTTTTTCTTCCCATGACTCACTCTTTCCATAACTGGAGACTCGTATCTGCCACTCAGCTTCATCCGTCTTGCCCAAACCCCAACCCCTCTCCCCTCTGGCAACCATCAGTTTGTTCTCTGTGTTCATAGTTCTGATTCTGCTTTTAGTTTGTTTACTCATTTTTTAGATTCCATTCATGAGTGGAATCATATTGCATTTGTTTTTCTCAGTCTGACCTTATTTCACTTAGCATAATACCCTCATGGTCCATCCATGTTAGGTGGATTAAAGAAATTATTAAGGAAAAGATAAACACCAAGGAAAGTAAGAACAAAGAAAATGAACACACACATTTATAAAGAAAAAAATACAAATGACACAAGAATAAATGCACAGAAAAGTTCAATATTACAACTAATAAAATAATTCACACTAAAACAATGATCAAAAAGATTTCTAACGATAAGGATTAGTGAATTTAAGGATTAATGAATACAGGGAAAATATAAATGCTATAGCATTTTAGAGGAAAATTTGGCAATGTATATCAGATCTTTAAAATGTGCACAAGTTTTGATACACAATTTCTAATTCTGGAAAGTTTTCAATAGGAAATAATTATGGATGTACATTGTTAATTGTCATTTTTCTCATTTGATCTAAAATGTTAAGGGGTGCCTGGGTGGCTGAGTCAGTTAATTGCCTGACTTTAGGTCATGATCTGGCAGTTCATGACTTTGAGTCCTGCTTCGGCTCTGTGCTGACAGCTCAGAGCCTGGAGATGCTTCACATTCTGTGAATATTTGATATTTATTAAAAATAAATACATATTTAAAAATGTTTTCAATGTTTTGATTTTTGAGAGACAGAGAGGGACAGAGCGCCAGCAGGGGAGGAGCAGAGAAAGAGGGAGACACAGAATCTGAAGCAGGCTCCAGGTTCTGAGCTGTCAGCACAGAGCCAGATGCAAGGCTGGAACCCATGAATGCAAGATCATGACTTGAGCCAAAGTTGCACACTCAACCAACTGAGCCACCCAGGTAACTCTTATCTCAATCTTAATAGATAAAATATAATTTAAAAGAAAACAATAATTTACAAAAAGAGACCAAACAGAAGATTAAATAATATTAGCTTCTTTACTTTTAAAATTGCCAACAGCCTACTAAACTGTTTTAGAGAATAGGGAGTGCAAATCCATGCAAGGGCAATGGAAGGGTTATGAATGCTTATTTAATAACTGCATTAAATTGTATTCACAGCTTCTTAAAAGTGAACTGAGATGAAAGCAAAGACAGGGTAAGAGAAGAGTTGGCCTCTCATTGTCTACTCTGTCACACTGTTCTGGGCACGGCAGACACATTGTAGCATTTAATTCTCAAAAGCCCTTCAGGAAGTTACATAAATGATGCCTAACGAGGTTAAGGAATTTGCACTTGAACACAAAGCAAAGGAAACTGAAGAACTACGATTTAAATCTAGGCAGGTAGGACCCCTGAGCCCGTGGTTTTTAACTATGTCTTGGGTACACCCAAAAATATGATTAATAAATGAAGGAAACAGAGAGTAACAGACAAACTGGCAGAGAGCCAATAAAGCTTATGATTATGAAAGCCAGGAGTTAAAAATCAGAATTTTATTAATATGAACTAAATTTTTATGACATTAATAAGAAAATAAATAACATTTGGAGAATTTAAGATAATTTATTTTCTAGGTTTATACAAAAAAAGAAACTGGTTTAAAATCTATTAAATGTCAGAAATTATTAGTGAAACATATTGAAGTCACTTGTGTAATTCCTAACTTTCATTTCATCTCTAGAATTATCAAAATTAATACCCAAAGTTATTTTTTCCATTCTGAAAAAATCTATTCGTGCATTCTAATACAATTGATATAATAATTAATAAATAGTATTAAGTTTTATATTTAGTAGGTTATATCTTTTCCTATGTACACATACAGAAATATAAGTACATATAAAATATATGGATTTTATGTTTATAGAAATGGTATCACTGCCACATGATTTGGCAGCTTGCTTTTTGCTGGATGGCTATGCTTTCAAATATCCCTTAAAAAAACATCTTAAGGAAGTCTGTAACTACCTAGTACTTCCAGGTATTAAAATTTCATCCAACTTGGGGCACCTGGTGGCTCAGTCAGTTAAGCATACGACTTTGGCTCGGGTCGTGATCTCACAGCTTGTGAGTTTGAGCCCTGCGCAGGGCTCTGTGCTGACAGCTCAGAGCCTGGGACCTGCTTCAGATTCTGTGCCTCCCTCACTCTCTTCCCCTCCCTCCCGCATGCTCTTTTTCTCTCTCAAAAATAAATAAACAGAAAAACAAATTTCATCCTAATTGTTCAAAGTTTTCTAAACAAGAAGTTTGGGATAGGGTAAGAAGCACAGTGTCTTTATTTTCCTACTTCCTTAGCTCTTTTGCTCATGGGAACACATCACTTTTGCTACCATTTCATTAAAGAGAACTTAGTCACATGGCCACCTCCAACTGTAAGTCAGGCTAAGAGACAAAGTGTAGCTATGTTTCAAAAAAGAGGACAATCATTCTGCTGGAGGGTGAGACATCGTCCCCATACTTGCTCTATATGTCACATAGGTGACTGTGTGATCTATTGTCCATACCAGGACATGCTTGAGAATGATATAATTAGGCTGAGATATCAAGTGACCTTTAGGAGTGTTTCAGGAACATTCTCTTCCTCGATTTCTCTGCTTTATAAAGTCTTCTCTAACCCCTGGTCAGGTTGCCTTTCCTGAGGCAGTTGGCCATCCATTTTGTGTTGCTGGAGCAGTCTATTCAGAACACTAACACATCCCTCCACTTTTGTTTTGGTTACTGTCTTTCCACTATACCAGGACATGGGCCAAGACTCTCCACTCTTCAGCCTAGGGCATCCTTGAGGTTACTGATCCTTTTCCCATTCCCATAAATCTCATATAAATCATGGCAAACTCTGCCACTAGGAAGTGGGACAATTGGCTTAGTCCTGACTAAACACAGAAAAATACATGGATTTATTTAGGAGTGATCTAAATTGAAACAGGAGCCCTCCATGAACTTTAATGCACGGTCACAGAAAAATATTCCCTAGCTCTCATACAATGGGTCGGCTGATATTGATCTCTAGAATATTGTTGCCATATAGGAATGCAGACCTAAATTTGGATATTTTCTCAATATTCCATCAAAAACTTTTAAAATCTTGAATAGTCAAAAACATACATCCCTACACCTTTGTTTTATCCCTTTATTTAAGCTCTAACTTAAGGCGAAAGTCTGATGATGTCACTGTCCACTCAGTGACTCCCCGTTATTTATAGCACAAAAACTCAAGCCCCTTATCATGGTCTCATCTGGGTTCTTCCTCCTCACTTGCTTCATCTCCATCTCCATCCACAACTCTGACCTGTCCTTATGCTATGCCACAGAAACTTCCATGTTATACTACTCATCAGTGCCCCTGCACCCCGAAATTCTGAGAGAATCTTCAAATCCATTCTTTGCATCCCCCATCCCATTCTGAGCTTTCTCCCCCAACACTGGGAATTATCACCTTATATTTACTGTATTATAACCCTACGGTTTGCATGGGTTGGGAAAGATACAAGGGTAAATAGTAGATCGCCGTAAATCTAGGTTGTATCGCACACACGCGCACGCACACACACGCGCACGCACACCCTCAATCACTCACTCACACACTAACTCTGCTCTGGTTTATTTCATCCAGGAAGGCTGCTCTGACTTATTTTCAGTCCTAGGCATAAAAGTCTATTGTTTCTTCCCATGTTTCTAGAGTAATTGTGCAGGGCGCTATCATAGCATTTATGCAGTGAATGGGTATCTCTTACACTCCGATTTCTTCCACCAGACTGGGAGCTCCTCTGAAGTGGGCTCTGAGTCTATATCCATCTCTGTATCTCTTTTACCTGGCACATAGTAGATACTTGACAAATACTGGTTAAACTGAACAGAACTTGGGAAATTATAGAATTCTCAAAAGAAATTATAGCAATCTCTGAAGTGTGATGCAATATATACATAAAATTAAGGAGAATAATGACACCATCTGGAGAATAATTACTCCATCTTCTGGAGGCATCTTATTCATCCACACCTGGCCTTTTAAAATTATATATTGGGTGACTTTTATTACAAGGTTAGGAAAGGCTGGAAGAAGGAACCTTGGGGCTGAATTTTATTATCAGTTTTATCCCCTATAGAGCCTAATGTCTATTCCTGCTGCCATAGTCTAATGTGGACCTTATTACGTGCTTTTTCTTCCCTGGTGTTAAGTATGTTCTGACGGGAGCCACTGCTCTCAGTTGTCATTCCTACCAAAAAGTGTTTTTAGCCAAATAGACATTTATTGTATAAATCTACACCTACCATAAAAATTCAAGCCATTTAAAAAATTCATTTTGGTTTTCAGAACTTGATCTGGATTCTACATTTTTAACTGTCCTGTATTTCAAATCCTGCTCATTAAAAACTAAAGCTAAGATTTTGGTTACTGAACAGTGGTTTGAATTTGGGTGCTCGGATAATTGATTTATGTACCTTACAATGTATTCCTTCCTGTTTTCCAGAATTTTTGACTTCTCAACTTTATCTAGCACCTAGATAATTTGATAATTTTGATGTTCAATATTCACCATCATCATCATCACCCATCATTAGAGAAGAAAAAATGTATTGAGGGCTTACCATGTGCTAGGCACTGTGCTAAGTATTTAATAAAGATGACTGAAAAAAATCCAAGTATTGTAGAGGGACGAGTAAAGTATGTTTATACTATTTGTTCCAAAACATGACCCAAATCTCTAGATCCAAACTGTGAAATCTCTGTGGAAAAAACAAATCTCCTCCTGAATTTTCTTGAGTTTTGTATGTGTCATATGGGCAGCATTTTGCATCATCATCCAAAAAATATGTACTGAATACTTATTATGTGTTGTCCCAGGAAACAGAGGCTTTATAAGACACTTCCCACATAGAGCTTAAAATCTTAGAAAGCAGAGAGACATGTGACAAACTGCAGCAAGAAGAAGTAAAATGGGATTTCTGGGGATAGCTAACCCAGGCTCAGGCAAGAGCAGGAAATGCTCCTCTGACATGTTATTAGGCTAAAAATGGCCAAGAAGTAACCAGGTCAGGTTTGATAAGGAAGAGCATTCTAGGCAGAGAAAGTTCAGGAATCACTTCTTCAGCAAAACATCTCATACAGCATCTTTGTTAGTTTTCAAACTAATCCAGAAAGGAATTGCTATAGTCATTTTATGGATGATAAAACGAAGACTCGGAAACCAGATGATTGAATAAGATTGGAACTCTTGTCTCTCAGGATGCCAAGTATTTCCACCTCCTGCAAAAGTGACTACATCAGCGCCCTATAGGACCAGTGGTTAACAAACTTCTTCTCTAAAAAGACATAGTTAATACTTTAGGAATTGCACACTAAGAGGCAAAAATCAAGTACAATATTTTATAATATAGGTTTACTAAGAGAAAAATGAAATTCTTTGGGGAGAATAACAGTTCACTTAATTGCAGTTCAAAACTAGTGTTGCCTATAATCAAAATTGATAGCAAATATTCATCTGTGGAAACCATTCTTCACTTGTGGATCATACCAAAAATAATGACCAGTCAGATTTAGCATATGGGCTACATAGCTTAGAACCCCTCTATGAAACCATAAACATAGACAGCAGCACTGTCAAATAAAAATTTAATGTGAGGCACATTATATAATCTTAAATTATCTAGTACATTAAAGAACAGGTAAAAATAAATAGGTTAATATATTTTAGTAACTTATTTAATCAAAATATTACCATTAAAATCACAGTCAATACCAAAATTATTGATAAAATATTTTGTCATGTTTTTTCATACTGACTCTTTGAAATCCTGTGTGAACGTCACACAGCATGCCTCAGTTTGGACTACTCACACGTCAAGGGCACACAGATCTTGAAGACAGGTCTGTGTTAGAGGGTAAGAATATATAACTGGAAAAAGTGGATCATACCAAACCTATGTTCCACTGAAGAGTGCAAGTTTTGTCTAAAAGTTGCAACTGCCAGTCAGTTCCACAAAATGTTGTCATGTGGAAGGATGATGCAATATATCACTAGCTGTTTCAAATTTTCTGAGGAATCCAAAATGTAGAATTTAGTGTAAAAACTCCTGATTTCTAAGTGTTTGTACTGATTTTTATAAATTTTATACACTCTACAGGTCAAATAATTCACATTTGCATAATAAATCTGGTCATGACCCCCTTCACATTTATGCCTGGTCTATCTTTTCAGTATTTAAGCTGTAGTACACATAGGGGGTCAATAATTATAAGACTTTCAAGTGAAGGCAATAAATATTTACAAATAAAATACTTTGATCATGTCAAAGGAATGATAATGGATGATAATAAATATAATTATGGAAATAATCACACCCATATTTTCAGCCATCTTACCACAAATAAGTTTACTCATTGAGGTTGTTCAATAGTATTTTACAAAAAAATAATAAAATTCTTTAATTAAAAGGAGGCTTAACCACAATACCCAAAAGGTGCAAGCAACCCAAATGTCCATCAACAGACGAAAGAATAAACAAAATGTGGTCTACGCGTGCAGTGGAATGCCGTTTAGCCCTAGAGTAAAGCAATTGCATCATATGCTGCACCTTGAATGAAACTTGACAACATGATGCCAAGTGAGTTCAGCCATGCACAAAGGGACAAGTACCGTTGGGATTCCACTCACCTGAGGTACCTAGAGTAGTTACATCCATGGAGACATAGAATGGTGGCTGCCAGCGGCTAAGGAAGAGGGGGGTGGAGAGTTTGTGCTTAACAGATAGAGTTTTCAGTTTGGAAAGATGTAAAAGTTCTGGATGTATGGCAATGACGTTTCCACAACAATGTGAAGGCATTTGATGCCACAGAACGTATGCTTAAGAGTGATAGAGGTGAGAAGTTTTAAGTTATCATACTTCCCCACAAAAAAGTGGCGAAACATATTCTAAAAAGAAAAAAATGCTCGTTTTTATTTTTTAAAATATCTCAAAGGAATGCAATAGAGCATTTCAAGTTCACACAAATTAGATAAGAAAAAAACATGAAATGCTAAAAAGGTCATGAAAAATGTATTGAAGTGTCAGTTTTTCCTATCCAAATATGCACACAGACTGAAACAAGACTAGCAATGTCAATTCGTTCAAAATGTGGTAAAACTCCTTCGGATGCCTAAAAAAGTCATCAAGTTTGATTTGTAGTGAGCATTCTATTCACAGTAGTCCCCTTATCTGCGGTTTCACTTTCCAAGGATACAGTTACCCCAGGTCAACCACCATCTGGAAGCAGACGATCCTCCTGATGCATCCTCAGAGGGTCAATAGTAGCCTAATGCGAGGTCACCGTGCCCACAGCATTCACCTCCCTTCACCCCATCACGTAGGCACTTTATTATCTCACATCAGCACAACAAGAAGAAAAGGATGAGGACAGCACAGCAAGATATTTTGAGAGAGACCATATTCATATAACTTTTATTACAGTATATAATTTTAATGGTTCTATTTTATCATAGTGATTGTTATTAATATCTTATTATGCCTAATTTATAAATTAAACTTTATCATAGGTATATGCATATAGGAAAAAACATAGTATATATAGAGTTCTGTATTATCTGTGGCAAGTCTCTAGGGGTCTTGGAAAGTATCCTCCACAGGTAAGAGGGGGCTACTGGACATGTAAATAAGAACTTCCCAAGTTTCTGAGAATATTCCAAAATAGTTGCTTTCCTGTGTATTTTATATATTCCTTTCCAATATTATTTTTCTTTTTTACTTTAGAGAGAGAGAGTAGGGTAGAGGGGTAAAGCGGAGGGGAGAGAGAGAGAGAGAGAGTGAGTCCCTAGCAGACTCCATGCTCAGCACAGAGCCCAACTTGGGGCTCCATCCCACAACCCTGGGATTGTGACCTGAGCCAAAATCAAGAGTCAGATGCTCAACTGACTGAGTCACCCAAGTGCCCTCCCTTTCATTATTATTTTCACAATTACTGGGGATTCATGCCAATAACAGTAATCCTTGCCTACCTCAAAGATTAAGAAAATCAAATGAGATAAATTCAACCCAGAAAAATGTATCATAAACTACAACGCACTATACAAATGTGTTTATCAAAAAATTAATAAAGCAAAGGTCAACTTTTCCCCTTGTTCCATCCACAATATTATATATTCTGAAAACAAATGTGAATTAATATTTTACCAAAATGGCTGCTTTCCTCCAGCCACATTTCCTGGCAAAATAGTCTCCATTTCCTCTAATCAGCATATGGACAAACAGTTCCACATTGCAATTTTTAAGTACAACTTCATAGGGCAAATGTTTCCCAAAACTATTTGGGTGTCTCCCTCTCTGACCCAGATAGATTTGCATTTATAGAGAATTCAGAACAGGACGCTTTTACCATTCTAGTATCAAAGAACTCCCATCTCCATTTTCCAATGCAAGGTCTATGTTTGGAATTCATTTCTGTGGGAGGTCACAGAGTCAAACACTATGACTGAGAAAGGAACTGTTATTCACAGTGCAGGCAGTAAGTGTGAGCCCAGATTGCAAGGGCAATCAAATCTCATGCTTCAGGAAAGAAAATGATCATTTGCAAGGTCAGGAAGGAATTTCCTCTTCTCTTTTAATAGGAAATTCCAGGCAGCTTCATAAATGAATTGTAGGGGATGGGAAATTTATCTTGGATCTAAAATACAAAGTATTCATGATACCCCTTCCACCAAAAAGATCAGGGATTAGCTATGTAGATGAAATGATTTCTGTGAAAAATCTGTATCTCATGTTTCCTATGATTCAGCATGATACACACTTAGCTCATTTTTGCCATGTGCCTTGGTAATAACTCCAAACAATTCTTTAGTTGACGATCATTGTGAAATAATGTGATTTTATTTTCATTAATCATTAATTTCCAATCACTTTAATGAAGTAAAGATTAAGCAATTAATTTTATTGTCACTATAGTTTCTAGAAGATCTGCACAGTTTTCACAATGTAAAAACTGATTAACAGGTGATTATAACCATTATATAAGACTTGCCTTTACTACACTTGAATAAGTAAACATGAAT